>NC_072732.1:89927295-90100476 GCF_026930045.1 Uloborus diversus | reverse complement strand
CGCCTCCGCCATGTTTGCTTCGCTTTCTTAGAATTATACATTTCAATACAACTTTTTCATTCAAAATGACCAGCGATATATTTATTTGGAGATTAATTTTCACTTTAATGAAGATTTAAATCTTGTTTTACTCAGTTGGTTGGTTATTTTCATGGAGCTTTTCTTGTTGTTTAATGGTTTGCTCATTATTGTTGTTGTTATTATTATTATTATTATTATTATTATTATTATTATTATTATTATTATTATTATTATTATTATTATTATTACTATTATTATTATTACTATTATTATTATTATTGTTATTTTGTGGATAATTTTTCCTTTGAAGTAAATTTTAGTCGTTTTGTATTTGAAAGTGAATTAAAAATACATAAGTATGTATAATATCACGAAATAAGTAGTTTTGCAAACCTTTTACTAAACGTGCAGGTGACAAATAAATTTTAAAATATTCGTCAAAAGTAAAAATGCGTCTAGTGACGAATTCATAATGGTAAGTACCCTTAAGATATCACTTATGATCAGAGTGAAGTATACGACAAAAGCATTAGTTACAGCAGTTGAGGGTAACATTACAAAATTGCAGTGCGCCTCTTGGAATAAGGTTTCGCCTCACTCATTTTTAGAACCATTAACGCTTTTTCGCTTCTTTAAAACTATGCTATTGTGTTCAAATTGAAGACTGCTTTTAGTAGTGTGTTCATCTATGTTCTGCACGTAGTCGATTTCATCTTGTGCTGCTTACTCTGATTACTACCTTCTTAAATATCTTCTGGAGATTGTCTCTCAGGTTGTCCATTAAGTAAAAGTTATGAACAATTTCCTCCAGGCAAATCAATGAGGACGAGATTCTATGCCTTAGCAGCCACTTTACATCATCTTTTATTATTTTTTTTTTAAACCAATGCTACACCAAAAGTTAAGACGATCTTAAGGAGTTGAACTTGAACCAAATACGTTGCTTTTAGGCCAAGAGAAGAGGGGGAGATGCTTTGGGCTTACGTCAACGTATCTTGTAAAATGTATATACAGTCGAGCCCACTTAATGGAATAGGCAATTTGCCAGGAACAATTATTCTAATAAGCGGGATATTCCATTATCCGGGATAAAAATAACACACATCAACGGTGTAGTACATTGGAATTTTATTACATTAAGCGGGATATTCTATTATCCGATATTCCACTAAGCGGGCTCGACTGTATTTTAATTTACGCATTAAAAAAATTATTTATTTTTTGTAACAGCTATATAGTATTTTAGTAGAACATAAAGAAAACTTCTTTCTACCTGTACGGAGTAGATTAAAATGTATAACTTTAGGTTCTTTCTGTATATAGAGAGACTTATAAAATATTAATTGACTGTCCAAAGTCACAACGTTTACCGTGAGGAAGAATCGTCATATTTAATTTTAACTACATTGGTAAAATAAAAAATAAAAAATCTTTACATGTTTTTAGCCGCTTTCTAAATCATATAACCCTCTGCTTCATATAACAAAACTTACAGCTATTCTTGAAAAGTAAAGGTAAGAATGAGTCATTTTGCATGTTTACTGCAATTACCAACAAATACTGAGGAGAAATTCAATACATTTGCTGACAAATTTGCTGGACTGAATAATATCAAAAGCTAACTAGTTAAAAATTCCTTAGTTCACGCGATCACACGTGTGAAAAAAAAAAGCTTCCACAGATTACATGCATAAATGCAAAGCGAAATCGAAGTCAGGTAAATAAAATATTTAATAAAAGACCGCTTCTTTAAATAAATTGCTTGGGACTACAATTACTGCTGTATTTAATACGTTTAAATCGCATCGTTGAATGAAACTAACTGGGTGATCTTTAAAGTATCTAGCCAAATCGAGATAAGGACCAGTCCTGACACGAAACGTCAAAACCATCTTACCTTTAGAGTGTTTGTGACAAACATCATCATAGACGGGTCACCCAGATGCAGAATATTCACAAACGTTTACTGTATACATGTGCTAGTGCCTGCGTGTGCCCGCAATACATTTCAATCTTTGATCGAGATTTCATGACTCCTTGAGCTGATTTGAAGTTTTAGATTCCACGCCCAAAGCTTGTTGTGTTTCCTGAAAGGGCCTTTTCTTCAACTATAGATGTTTGACAGATGCTTCCCAAATATTTACCAAAAGCAATCCCACCAATTAAAATACACTCAGTTGGTGAACTTGCAAGAGCGTTTTTTGATGAATTTCATAAAATTACAATCTTTCTCTTTCTCGAATAACTCTCGAAAATCCAAACAAAATATTAAAATAAATGATTTGATTGTGTTCTAGTATTGAATTTCCAAAGCAACACTATGTGTTATTAACATAAAACACAAAATCACTACTTATCTATTGAAATTTTCAAAGTGTATCTCGTATTTAAGAAATTGGAATTGTTCTTCTATTGCGATGTTCTAAATGAAAACTAAAAAAAATCTATACAAAATAAGTTCATATTTATCTGTATTTATCTGTTCAAATGATAAAAGCAGGTATAATCGATTGATTTTTTTATTGTTGGTAAATTTCATTAAGCATGAATGCCATATAGAAACATGTCAGGTCGGAGTTGGACTTCTTACAAATCTGGACGTCTTGCAATATTAAAATAATTGACATCATTGGAACTCAATCTTATTGCCATTATAACTGCCTGCAAGTCCTTTTTAAAGAATTACAGTAATCATTATGAGGATTTGTCTTATTCTATTGCTTTGTGATTTTTTGTCTTCTTTTATTTATTTTTGAGCAATCAAGGATACCTTATTATTTTCTTTTCAACCGGAAGAAGCGTTACGCACTTTTTCAAAATCATCCTTTAAACAAACGTATGTATGCTTAGTATGTTTTATTTCAAGAGCGGCCAGAACAGGGCTCCAGTGAGAGTATCAAAAATTTGTTTTTAATTCGAACCCATTAGCCCAGTCTTATCTTTCCATGAATAATTGATGGAGGTCATAATCAAGTATGCAAGTTTAGTTAACAATAATCAAACGTGAATTAGTGGTCATCTATGAAATCAGTAAGATATTAACTTAGTTCCCAGCCTATTAATTCACTTAAACTAATATTAAATTAATCAATAATGCATCATGGACACTCATTAAATCAAAGCCTATAGTTTATTTTGCTGAAGCTACCGGAAATCTTGCTCTAAAAATTAAAATATTATTTACTAGAGATTAAGCAGAACCAGTATGAACATGCAACTGCGGAAAAAGATGGAAAGAGTAATTACGAGAAAGAAAGCCAGAAACTGGAGCCAAGCAAGAGCAGAAAAACGTTATAAATATTAGAAGATCTTAACAGTTTCTATCCTATGAGAGAAAATGTTGTTTCTGAAACTCTTTTCTAATCAACAAAAGCGTATTTAATATAGATGAAGTGAGCGTTTCAACGCACCTAGAAACGCCTAAGTTCTTGTTTCCTTGTCACTTTTCTTGGTGATGAAGAAGTCGGGCGTGAGAGGAACTAATCGTGGAACATGTAAGTCAACAGTCAACTAATCTACAGCATCCATCAACATCATATTCGTTATTTGCAATAAAATTGCCCTGATTACATTGTTCGGAAAATTTCATACTTGTGTTATTTCAATATCATTTTGTGACAAAAATGCATAATTCCTAGTTTCTTTCCGGAATTTGATTATAAAATACATTTGCTTCCAAAAGTTTAAAACGGATCGGTAAATACATCACTCATTTCACCTCTGCTGCAAATTGTATCTTCTTCAATCTGCAATTCATAATTGCTTCCGGAAACGAACATTCATCATTTCGAGCTTAACTTTTGACAATGAGTATATCCTACCCATTTCACTTCACATATGGTGAAGAATGGCTACACTAGTATTAATTTTCTAAACCCATTTTTTATAACTGCAGTACTAAATGACTTGCAGTTATTTTTAATCAAATGGATGTTTTCATCAACAAATTTTACAGAACAGAAACTTAAGACATAACTGAAGATATTGAACATAATATGCTTGCAACGATTCAACAGTTAAACCTGCAGTTTAAAAATTAATTCAATCCTTTTTTTTAGTTACACCTTGGGCCTCCTACCTACACACGAGGTGATTAGTTTAATCAACCTTTCAGAAAAGATGCCTGTCAACTAGTTGACTGACGTTTTTCGTTGTCCCCCTTCACACGAAGCAACTTACTTGAATCAACTTTTCCTCTAATTAGCCAAATTTACTCAAGCAGCTCCTTCACAACGCTGTTAAAACTGAGTCGATTTGACTCAACTAGTTTGCTTCTGTATAGAGTAAACGCTTGGCAATGCCTGATAAATTGAATCAACTTCAAGTCGGTTCAACTCATCGGGTTGAGAATGGTAGCGACACATGTGCCTCGTGTGCCTGATGGTCACATTGTTGTGTGAAGAATGTACCTTCACGAAACCCTACACTTGTTCACTTGGTTACACATCCGTTCGAAAGTAGATTCAATTATGTTGCTTCTCGTAAAAGAGGCCTAGTAGTTGAAGTTTGTATTTATTTCTCTTCAATGAACATATAATTGAAAGCATTATTAGAGCAAGTGATCCTCCACAATTTTTGAAGCACGATTTGACAGTGAAAACTATGAGTTTAAACACTAACATTTATATATTTCTATTAGCTTGTTCAGCAGTAATTTTATCTTCTTTTGATCCCGTTCTAAAACAATAAATGCTCGCAATTCTATAGTAATGAATTGAGTTCCAAGATAAAAGCATAGGCTTAATTTGTTTCTGAGTCCTCAATGGCTAGACCAAAGTTTTCCATTCAGATTTTGTTACTTTAACCCCATTTTAACACTTGGGTGGATTCCGAAAAAAAGAAGCTACAGATATCATCGACACAGAACAAATCGCTGACTTTTTTGCACCAATTCAAATTGGTGATCAATTTCCCATCTTTTTACCAAGTGTTCGTCATTCTAATTTCTCGGTGCATTCCAAGTCTTCTTTAGTCATATAAAAGAAAGATATTTTCATCTCCCTCGTATCTATGCATTCAATCAGAGCGCCCAAATAAGGCATTCATTTTGTTAAGCACATTACTGCATCGCCTGACCCCAGGTAATATATAAAGACGTATCAGAAGATAATGTTCGAATGACTGATAGTGATGTCAAACCGCAAAGTAGGCGAACGTAACTTGTGGGCGGAAGTGCGAACAAAATTGGTTGCGGTCCAGACTCAAATAATAAAAAATTACCCTCCTCCAAAAATGGATGGTTTTTTCGCTCCGGGTGACCTTACTTTGGAAAGGCATTTGTTTTCCCCCATCAAAGGGTTGATGAATTACTAAGGACGTGAACGATCTAGTCAAGTTACGAATTAATAACATTTCATTTCATGTTAATGGAGTCCAAACTGGAGACATTGACAATTTATTCAGAAAACATCCATAGACAAGTAAAAGGAAATTCGTTTTTGAGAACAAAAAAGCACTTTAGTTTGGAACTACAACTGAAGCTATCTATTACAATTAAACCAGGAAATCCGCAAGGGAATGTCAAGTTCGTGTCTTTTACGTACAAGATAAAACGTACAATGCTATTGAGCTTAGATCCAAGGGTAGATCATGGGGATGACGACCATCTTAATTTTACCAGAGAAAACCTAAAACCTCATTTCCAGTACTTAATTTTTGTTTACAGAAATTATCAAGACAGTGGCTTCAGACCTCTCATGCGTGCCCAAGAATACACTTCACACACTCTAGGGTCCACCGTATCCATCTCTATTTGAGGTTTAACCGGTTGAATGGGACTTCTTGACTTTTTGATTCAGACCAGAGGCTGAGCAATCCCTGGTTCAGCACTCCCCAGAGGTATTGATTCACTTCGTGGACTTTGTAACCAAGACATGTTTAACGTGCCCCTGTCACCATTAACGAACGCGGAGGATCTTCAACCTTCTGGGATCAAACCCGGGACCCTTCGGTTACGAGTTCGACGCCCTACCGATCAGGCCACCACGGCCCCGGAGTATAACAGTGACGCCCCCTCCCCCCATCCCCTTAACACTCTTTCAGTTTCCGTGGTGGAGTTTCAATAATGACTACATACCGCCAAAATCAGAAACGGGATTCACCTTTCAGTGCTATATCTTTGTTAAAAACAACTACACTAGATAACTTAATTCCTGTCAAGGAAGAATTGAAGAATGGAGTGAAATAAAGCTTAACTATAACTTACGAAACTTTCAAACTAAGCCAAACCTTATTTTACAGTAACTTGATGTTTTGGAACCATCTTTTAAGAAAAATGGGGGGTGGAATAGAGGCGTGAAAATTAATTGTTCTAATAATTTTATCGGTTAAAATCATCGTTTCTACTGAAATGTAAATATATTTTTAGAAAAAAAAGACAGTAACACCACATAATCTCCGGAATTCATTGCTTCTACGGCATTGTTATTCACTAGTTTTTCAACATGAAATTTGTGCTTTTCTATTATTAAGACCTTTGCATTTTGACAAAATATCTATAATGCAACATTCGCTTTACTTAAAGGCATGTAAGAATGGATCTTGAGGTAATCAATATTGAATTCATTACATTTTTCTTCCACTATACATGAGGCAATGGGTATTAAAAGAATGGTCCAATAATTATAAAATTAAAAAAAAAACGTATCATCACGTTGGAGATTGGGATTGCATTGAACTTCCGTGGTGTTATAACTCACATACTCAATAGCTATTCTCACTTTTGTTCATCAAGATCAGAACTATATATAAATAATAAGAACTTTACATAACAATTCAGAACTATATACACTGGTGAAAGAAATTAAGAGAATTTTCTGATTTGGTCACTTATTTTCAAAACTACTGGACTGATTTTAAAGAAATTTGGTATGTACATACATTAAAACAATACAAAACAAATAACCATCTAAAATCTAAAATACACACGCATTTCATAAATAACACTCGTTAGAGCTAGATGGCATGAAACGACAGTTGCAAAGTTGAACAAAAAAAATGGGTTAGAAGGGGGTATGGTCCCCTCTAACAGACATATAGGCCTCGCAGTGCGACTCCATACTTGAAATAAAACAGTTCATGGGATCTTTAAGCGATATTTCCATTCGTTCAACAGCGCTGTTGAACGAGCAAGGCTATGGATTGTCCCCCGAGAGGTGTTGTGAGTTGCAATTGCCCTCCCGATAGCATCCCAGACATGTTCTACAGGATTAGAGTCTAGAGATCTACTTGGCCAATCCATCGAGTGAATATCCTCCCCTTCCAGAAATTCGTCGACCAGAAGAGCTGTATGTGGTCTTGTGTTAACATCCATTGAAACTAACTTGGTGCTTACAGCGCCCCTCAAGAGGGGATCATACGGTTCCAAGACCACAACCTTATATCTCGCAACTGACAAGCCTCTCTCAAAGACATGGATGGGTGTGCGGCCATCCAACATGATGCTTGCCCAGACCGTCAAACCTCCTCCTCCATAATGATCGATTTCGCGGATATTGGAAGGCAAATAGTGAGTCTCGTTTCAGCTTAAACGACTATTCTTGTCCTACGTTTACATGGATAGAAGTAGGAACCTGCTACCTACCCTCCAATATCGGCGAAATCGACCATTATGGCGGTGGTGGTTTCACGGTCCGGCAGACATCATGTTGGATGGCGCACACCCCTCCATGTCTTTAAAAGAAACTCTGTGACAATTGCGAGGTATAGGAATGTGGTCTTGTAGCTCTTGCTCACTTCTTGAGGGGTGCTGTAAGCCCCGAGTTAATTTTAATAGATGTTAACACAAGGCCGCAGACAGCTCTTCTGGTCGACAAATTTCTGGAAGGGGAGAATATTCGCTCGATAGATTGGCCAAGTAGATCTCTCGACTCCAACCCTATAGAATAATGTCTGGGACGCTCTCGGGAGGGCAATAACAACTCACAGCACACCTCCGGGGAAAATCCATACCCTGAGAACGGCGTTGTGAAACGAGTCGAAATAATTGCTTAAGGATCCCATGACCTGCTTCATTTCAAGCATGGAGTCACACTGCGCGGCCTATACGTCTGTTAGAGGGGACCATACGCCCTACTAGCCTATTTTTTGTTCAATTTTGCAACCGCTGTTTCATGCCATCCGACTCTAACGAGTGTTATTTATGATCATGCGTGTAAAATTAAATTTTGGGGGGTTAATTGTTTTGTATTGTTTCAATGTATGCACATACCAAATTTCATTAAAATCGGTCCGGCAGTTCCGGAGATGATTAACCAAATCTGAAAATTCTCTTCATTTCTTACACCAGTGTATTGAAAGTTATTAGGTAATGACAAAAAACCAAAAAGCAATATCGCATGTTAAATCTCCCTTTTAGTTTCTTTTGGCGATTAAATATCTCGCCAGTTTTATGGCAATCCCTAGTTTAATTTGAAGGAATCTCAGGAATCTCAGTTCAGATTCAGATCAGATTTAGGAATTTAGATTTGATTGATGTTGAATTACGAAGGGAACCGCTGGCCCTATACTACCAGCAAGAATCATTCTTATGGTTATAATTCTATTTGTTTTATGTTAATAAATGTTAGTTACGTTAAATTGATAGTTGGCGTTTTTGTGACTGGCCTACAGTTTTTAACTAAGAATAAGACTTTAAAAAAGAATTTGAAACCTGCAATATTGGAGCTACTGAGTTGCTTCATCGCATGAGCAGATCAAATACTGAGAGATAAAGTTTCATTTTTGTTCTGAAAAGTATTACTCGACACCACAGCATAGAACTCTTGCCTAAATTTAAATGAGCTTTTATCGATATTTTTATATTAAAAAAGTGCCCCTCCACCATCAGCCTTTTGCACAAGCATTTTTCTTTTGCCTAAAAGGTCTCACGAATGGATTCATAACCCATAGAATGTCAAAGTAGGATGTCAAGATGCTTATCGAAATGAGTGTATGGAGCTTTTTTCAATATTCTTGTCTGATAATGCAAATAAGTTGTTACAGATTTGACCCTTTAACTAACAGTACATTTAAGCACCTAAAAGCATATGGGTACCAGTGCCTAAAATTAAACTTTGAGCAAAAGTAGCACAAAAATGGAGAAAACACCCCAATCTATTTTGCGACATTGAGATTTTACTAGTAGTCCTGACAGGTGCTGCTATCCAGCGTGATTTAAAAACCTGAGACTGTTAAAGCTGAATCATAAAAGCATGTGATGAGAAAAAGGGAAACTGTAGCTTTACATTTTATGTAAATTCATGTTTTGAGTAAGCATAAAATAACGCGTAAAAACGTTTAGTTATAGAGTAAGGGCTCGTTTAAATCTCCACGTAAAATATAAACATTATAAAATTTGTGGAAGTTCCATATAACAGCGAATAGAAGGAGCAACGAAGAAGGATTTGAGGCCATCCTCCAAGAACTCTTGATTTAAAACTGTATACACTTGAACTCCATCATTTGAATAACCGAAAATTTGGATAATTGAACTGTTCCGAAAAAGAGGTATATTTAAATCAATTAGTGTGCGCATGTTGAAAAAAAGAGAAAATTATTTTTTCTTTAAAGTACTTTAACTAATATAACAGAACGGTGACGCTTTTTATACTAAGTGTACTAACAAGTGCTGCACATAAGTACAGTATGTAAATTACGTAGAACATTCCAAGCGCTGCTCATTAGTGTTAATACAGTATGTACATTCCGCAGTACATTCCAAGTGCTGCACATTAGATTTAATACAGTATGTACATTCCGTAGTACATTCCAAGTGCTTAAGATTAGTCTTAATACAGTATGTCCATTCCGTAGTACATTCCAAGTGCTGCACATTGGTATTAGTACAGTATGTACAGTCCGTGGTACATTTTAAGTGCTGCACATTAGTATTAATACAGTGAAACCTCCGAATAGCGGACAATCAAGGGACTAGAAGTTTTGTCCGTTATTGGGAGGTGTCCGCTATTAGGAAGAACTACTTAATTTACCTTTTTCAAAATGGGCTGTTGTTCCCTTTGTAGAACACAATCGAAACAATTGCGAAAGGTTTACTACATTTTACATCAAGCGTAATTAATCTGTTTTTTCTTAATAAAAGTATACTGACAGCACCCACTTGTCTTAAAAAGCATTTAATCAATTAAAGTAATCAATTAAAACAGTTTGACATCTTTTTTTGTATTACCAACGGCGGCGATTCGGCGGAGCAACCACCCTCCCCCCACAAACTTTTTATGGTTAATTTATTTATTTTATCTCTAGTATCACTGTTGCATTATTGACAGTTGGCAATATGACCTTGAATATGGGCAAATCTTTTTCATGTTTAAAAATTAAACAACCCAACAAAACCACGGCGGCATAAAGCCGACTACTACCGGCGCCGGTCTGCTCAATTGCATCTCCCGAGAGCCCCAGTTAGAAAAAAGCGCCCAGTTTCCTCTTTTTTATCTTAACTTTTAAAAAGTTATTGTGTACAAAATTCATTAAAATCTTAAGAAAAACGTACGTTAATTGTTAGACTGACATCAGTTTTCACTTATCTGCTTCAATACTCTCAAAACTAGCCGTAACAAAATTATGACTTCTTTTTTCTTTTTCATTTTTTGCTGCCAGCAAAAAGTACCATGTCTTTTAGTTCTTTTTTTTTCTGCCCCCAACTTTTAAGCCCCAATCGCTGCCTCTGCCCATTACCACCCTTTTAATTCTAAGAAACAGTGATAAGGAAATGACGGGGGAGGGGGCGGGTAAAAAGTTGTGGAGGATGAAGAGCTTTGTAAGGCAAGCAGTTACTAAGATATTCTGTGAAAAGAAAAAAAAAAAACAGAAGTACTAAGATCGCAAGGGAATTTTTTTTTTGTGAAATAACTGTCCGTTGTTCGGAGTGTCCGTTATTCAGAGTGAATTACATGGAATGGCCTATATTGAGGGCAAGTGAAACTTGCAAAAATGTCCGTTAATTAGAGGTGTCCGTTATTCGGGAGTGTCCGTTAAGGGAGGTTTCACTGTACAATATGTAGGGGTAACCCGGGCAACGTGAATACCTTAAGCTTTCCTTGCTTACTGTCGTTTAGTTATAACTGGAGAAATTGAAACAAATATTTATAATCACTACATAAAAAGTAGTCGAAAACTTTGTACTGCATAGTGAATAAAATATGACAACGTATATAAAGTACAAATTGAGAATGGAAAAAGGTTAAAAAACCAGCAAACAGCTGTTTCGGCACCCTAAAATACAAGTGCCATCATCAGTGCATTTAAAACGAAGACAGGTTCACCCGACTAAAATACAGTCGAGGCGAACAATGGAATGAGAGACGAGTTGTAAAAGATATGAGAGCAGTACCGGAAACGATGACGTCAAGGTTACGTCAGAACTCCAGAGGACAGTTGCACTCAGGAGAAAACTTCACAGACAAAAAATAAATCAAATAACAGTTTTCCAAACATAAGGAAAAGGGGGAGTGCTAGACAAATCATTGACGATTAAATTAGCATTTTTCCATATGTAATATGACTCCCAAAAATCTAAATCATGAATGGACGAACACTCGTCAATAACTTTAGCGGAAGAAAAAATAAAATTATGACCGCAGGACCAACAATGTTGTGCAATAGAGGAGCGTTTGAGATCCTGTTTTTTGACGTAATTTTCGTGTTCTTTTATCCGGAATTTGAGGGATCGTCGAGTCTGCCCAATGTAGGGCAATTTGCTCTGGCAGGAAACACTGGAAATGCCCCATTTGTCAAGGTTGTGAACAGGGTGTTTAAGCTGTGAAAATTTTAATTTATTAACAGGAGAAAAAGTGACGGAAAAATGAAATTTTTTTAAGATTTTGGCAATTTGTAGACTGATTTTAGGAAAAAAGGGTAAGACAACGGAACTCGAATAGTTCACAGGAGCAAGTGTTTGATTTTTGTTAGTTGAGCTACATAGCTTCTTATAAATGGTATCAATAATATCTGATGTGAATCCCCGATCCACCGCAATACTTCGTAGGTAATTCAGTTCTGATGAAAGTAAATTGGAATTTGAACAAATGACTAAAGCACGGTAAATAAAAGATCTAAAAGCAGCCAATTTTTGTTTAGGAGTATGAACGGATAACTTGTGGGGGGGAAGAAAGAGAAACAGCAAAGGGTTTACGGAGAATTGGAATCTGGTAATCATCTTTCTTTTCTTGATGTGTCCATCACTTGTCATGACAATACGTTTACAACTACTGTTTAGCTTGTTTATTGATAATATTTAGCTTTAAAGTTAAATTATAATATTAGTTTTCTGGACTTCAATCTGACTAACATATTCCTCTCTTATGGTTGCCCCACAAACAGCAACTGATGCCTCCATGACTTATTCAACACATTTTTCTACTAATTGATGATTTAATGTGGAAAAAAACATTCATCATTTGTTTTAATTATTTTCAAATTTTATTATTTATTTCACTTCTTAAGTTTCCAAATATGAAAACTTTCCTGCGACAAAAAATTGGTTTAGTCTCTCGAAGGCATAATTATATATACTACTTGGAGAAAACCAAAGCACATTTTTTTCTTTTTATGTATAATTTTTCGCATGAATGACATGCAGATGTTTTATTTTTGGAGTTCATGATTCATTATATGATAATCACAAAAGAGAAAAGCTTTTCCATCCAACTTCTTAGTTAATTATCACTTTCATACTTATCAAGGTGAAATGATTCCGCACGTTCATTATTTCTTCTCCTTCAATATAAGCCGCTAAATATTAACTAATGTCAGATTCGTGACAGACGAGTTTACTCACGATTTATGTCTTTGAATTGAAAGAAACTACTTGTAATTACGCATTTCAATGACATTAGTTTAGGCCTCACGATTTAGTTTCAGCCCAAAGCACACGGATCCAAACACTCCAGGAGTTTTTAAGTGAGAGAGGATGAGTAATTTGGGCCTTAATAATCTAAGTTATTAATTCAAAGTATTATTGCAGGTTCATTAATCAAGAAGAGCGAATATATTTATCAAAATAATAGTAATTGAAGCAGCATTGGAACTCAGATCATCTTGAATAAACATGGCAAAATTATGACGGACTTTCAAATGGCAGCAGCCGTTATGGAAATGGAAAGAGATGAAAACTTGTTTTGAAAAGTACTATCAGTTTATCTCTGTTTTGACTGCAACTCCAGATTTTTGAAATTTAATATTATTGTAAGCCATGTGAAAAATATTTCCAACAATGTTAATTACTGTTAAACTGAATGATAAAAAACCACATAGTAATAGTTTTAATGCAGTGCATAGCATTCTTTATATCATGGTCATTGGTTATAGGGTAGGGTGGCTCAAAGCGGGTAGGTTTTCGAAGAACGCTCGAAATTGTAGTTTTTGAACTTTTATCGCAACAATTTCAGTTTTATTTCCGAGCAGAGTTCTTGAACCTCAAAACAAAAAGTGATTTCTGTATTCATTCAAATCCAATATTTATTTACTATCAAACTTTACAAACTTTTGAAAAACCCGCTTTGCCCTACCGGGGAGCCCAAAGCGAGTAAGCTTAACCAATTGTGATTTGGTACATTTGCCAGTCAAATATGAAGTTATAAAAGATTTAAATAGTTGACTAGCTACCTGCCATTATAAAAAAATACATATAAAACAGTTGTACTTATCCAATTTAAAGTCAGCACATTTTTTTTATAAAACATAAAGAACTAACTGATTAAATTAATAGACGAATAAATTGCCATCTTAAAAAAAAACTTCTTAAAGTTATACTAATCCTATCGAAACAAAGAATCAGCACACAAGTTAAGAAATTATAAATAAATATATGATGAAATCCTATACCCACTTTTCCCAAAGGCACGTTTTCACTTCAATAATTATAACCATAAATTTAAAAAAAAACAAACGAAATGACTGTCATAGTTTGCAGGTGGATAGTGACAGAATAACTTAATATTATTGACAAACAAAAAATAAGCTGATCTTCGACTAATCCCACAGTAAAAATACTTCATTTTTTTAAAAAAGAAATGGATCTTTTTTTATTTTATTTTTTTTATTTGAAAGCCTGGTTGCGTCATGCCGCTTCACTGCTGCGTCGCAGGGACTTATTAAAATTAAAACTCGGGGGTGTTCCTGTAAACACGACACACGTATGCATCACCGCTGACACACATTTTTTTTATAGACTCAAAGTTAGATTTCTCCATGCAGCAGTTATTTGAAATATAGTTTACTTTCATTGCTGCAACTCTGAATTACCAAATACCGCCATCAAAGGAACAGCCCGCGGTTATACCACCACTATAGCAAACAATCCCTTGTTGTTGATATACTTAAGCCGCAAAGTAACCACGTAAATGGCTTCATAGACAAATCATTAAGCAATTCTCATACTATTATAAACGAAAAAAGTAAATGAATAACCATTTCTTTGGCTGCAAAATCAAAGTTTACCTGAAAAATAACCTTCCATGACCTTTCGCTTCCACAAACCTTTTGTTCTGCGATGCTTTTTTCTTTTCAAATCTGAATTTAGCTTGAGGACAGGAATAAGAAATGGCGAAGGGCATAATATTCTCTCGTTAACTGTGTGTGGGTTTCTTTGAGTCTTGCCTTGAAACTGGACGTTTGAGTGAACGGGAAAGAGAATTAATATTCACAAGTTTTGCTATCGCATCACTTGAGAGTATTTTCCGAAAGTTTACGGCGTAATTATGGGGTTTGGATTAGATCGTTATAGTCCATTGTAGATTTTTTCCCCCTTCTTTATTGAGCAACCCTGAACTATATTTTCAAATGTTACAGTTCGTGATCAACAGATCAGTTGGTGACCTATGAGCCGTCATCTACTGCAATCCGCAGCGATTTCTTTCGAGAATTATGAGCACTGTTATCAATATTGAATTTCTACTTTATGATAAAGGGTACTTCGAAATGAGTGTTTATTTTCACATTTCCTTTCTTATGGAATCGCGCAATAATGATCAATGCTTCTCAGCACATAACAAAGCCGAAAAGTTGGACGAATATTAATAAAATGTTCATGTTTGATAATTATCTCAAATATTTTATATGCAAAGCAGGTCTCCTAAAAAGTACAGTCTCACCAGGGATGCCCAACAAAAGTCGGAGAAGAGGGGGGGGGGGGAGTGATTTAGCAAGCAGCGCTATTGAAATGTTTAGGGGGCAGTTTTTCTTACGCCACTTGATTAGGCGGCCATTTTATATTTTACTTTATTGACAACAGATACATTGCTTAAAGCTATTGGCGATATCTACAAGTTCATAACAACCCCAGAATCTAAAAATGAAAGTTGTTGAATGTTATCAACTGTGATATTTTTAGTTTGCAATAGCGATAAATAAATTAGAATCGCCAAAAATAAAAAATATATCTACCTGACGTACCTTTAATGGGAAAGTACCATTTAGGCGTTTAGGGGGTGTTTTAGAGGTGTTTGTTCGTATTATTTTGAGGGGATGCGCCCTTGCTCTTAGGGGATTGGGATCATCTGGTTTAACCCTTTAAAGACCATAAGCTTTGCGTTGAGTGTGTAGAGTGTAAAAAATGTTTTATGCATAAAATTTTTAAATGACAGCGTAGATAACATGGATACCACGCTTTAAAAGAATTGGTTCGGTAGAGTTTCGTACAAATCGATGGGACATATGTGTTTATATGGTTCGTAAGAGATTCAAAGCTACATCCAATCGTCATTACTTTATTAATTTATTATTGAACTCTAAAATGTTTGAATAATCAATGACATTGCCAGCTTATAACCTTCAATTAAAAAGTAATCTTGAACAAAAGTAGAAGCGTGCTGAAACGTCGATTAATCAGCAGTACCTATTAATCGGCCATACTCTACCCTTTTGGCGATTATTTATAATCGGTCAAATTTCGCCGATATAACGGCGGACAAAATAGTTTCTAAAGTCAGTTTAGTTAACCTTCAACAGGAAACTATGATAAATTCATCTATTAACAATATATAAATGTAATTCTCTGCAAATATTACTGTTACAAGTAGTATGAAAGTGCACAGAGCAAAAAAAAAAAAAAAAACGTACTTTAGAAAATGCGTGAAACTGAAGAATAATCCTCACATCTGTTATTTGCATGGCACTATTATGAATAATTAAATTCTAGGTCTATTAAATTGCAATGCGATAAAACATGAATAAGAAAATCCTTCCCCCTAATTGGTTCCTCTCCAATTACATATTTGCAATAAATATAAAGAAGTTTCAATCCATACCTGTATTATTTTTTTTTACTATCCTATGCCCCCTTCCCCCATTCTTTTCACATCACCAGCTAAAAGTTACTTTTTATTTTTATTTTTATTTTATTAGTTTTATTTCTATTCATCTTTTGAAGTACAGAATGTAAAAGAAATAAACAAATGAATGGGTGGCGGGGAAAAAGATGTATGTTGGTTTTCAGCATTTTTTTTTCTAGTACAAAAATGATGAATATAGTCCAGAGAATGAATCACATGTGTTTTTAGTTCGTTTACACGATCAGAGAATATGCTAGTTGGCATTGTCCTTGTAAATAAAGTGTTCAAAATGTTTAGTATATTGCACTAAGCAGATTCGTTTTTTCGGCTGTAGTGAAAAGTTGTTGTTTTCAACATACAACGTTTTTCTCGCCACCCATTCAAGTGTGTATATGATCCAACTTCAACCTGCATTTTATAACTCTTTCCTACGAAAAAGAAGAAGCTTCCTAATGCTTTTGTTTTGTTTTTTAAAGAAAATCGGGATCGTTTCCTAAAATTATGTTATGATACCTTCACCCAAGTTTTTGATGAAACAATATTTTCCTCCCGAGTTATTTTGTTTTTTCTAACAATGCATATACTAAATAATGCATTTCACCACTTTTCAAGTTATAAATTTTTATTCAACAACAAATCATTAAATTTCATTTGATTTTTAAAAAAATCCTTTTTTATTCTTTTTTTTATAAGCTGATGGTTAAAGCAATGTTATTTTTTAATTTATTGTTTATATTTTGAATAAATAGGTATACAATTTTTCATACTTCGATACTTTTCTCCTTTACCATAGTTCTTTTAGATAACCTAAAAAAAAACTATGAAGAATAAAATTCTTGGATTAAATTGCTATTAATATTTAAAAAACTAATTTAAAAGTGCTCTTAAATTAGCCTGCTGACCACAGGTTACCCCTTAATACTTTTAAAACTTCATGTCTAGTAAACAAAATGTAATTTTACATACAATAATATTAAAATTGGTGGAAAGAAGTTAGATAAAATTTTGAAATTATTTTGAGAAAATTAGGAAAGTGAAGAAACATAAATCGTCTCTCAGAAATATACAATTAACTACAAAAAGTCGAACTTATAAAAAAAAAACATGGTGATATTGGTAGCCTTAAAAATAGCCAATTTGATCATTAATCGGCCAACTATCAACAGCCGATTAATCGATAATCGACCAATTTCCTAATCGGCGCATCCCTGTTATGATGACACACTTTGCAAAAGAACAAGAAAGAATAAATTTACAAGAAAGAACTTGCTGCGTATCTACGTGATGTCCAGATTTCATATTTTTCTCGGCAAGTACATCTTTTTAAAAATCCATAATTTCAAGGAAAAATGTATCTGTTATTTCGTTTTTGAAAATTATTATTTTAATTAATTTTTAAAGAAGTTTTTCTTTGAATTAGGAGATTCAACTCAAACGTCTGATATGACATACTAATCCTCATTACTCTGTTACTAGCATTCTGCAGCTTTAAGGTTTATTCAAAAACTAGTGGTGCCCGCACGGCTTTGCCCATAGCAGAAAATAAAAAGGTCATTTGGTTCGCCTGTATATTTACAAATAATGGATGATGCAATTCCCGTCCATATGCTATGAAAATTTGGTCGTCCTTGTTATGACAATTTGCTCGTCCATTTTATGGTAATTTACCCGCCCATGTTATAGTATTTGGCTCGGTAAAATGGGCTTAAAATTGGAATAGAAAAAAACAAAATCGAACTTTCCAAAACTCGCTTCACCCCTGTGCTACAAACTAATTATGTGCCAACTTTCATGAAATTTGGCTGAACGGTCTAGGCGCTATGCGCGTAACAGACATCCGGAGACACAGACTTTCAGCTTTATTATTTGTAAAGATTTTCAAGACTTCTCGCGCAACGTACAAATACCATTTGCATATTATATTCAACTATGAGGCTTGCAATGAAATTGCCATTCGGTATTTGTCACGCAAGCATCATTTGACATCACGTAACACAATATTTCAATTCAGCATTCTGCTCACGTTTGTCTACAAAAATTTATTTAATATGCCTGTGATTAGAAGAAACTTAGCTTTTTTCTTCCATGTCTAGGGAGCAAAAGTCGTGCTGCAAAGAAAAAATTCGCGTCAGCTGCTTTATTTGCTTCTTTAATATGCAAAGTCACACTTTCATAAAGTTTCTTTGTAAACAGACAATAGAAGAGCAACGTGACATCATACTGGTTGATTGGGAAATTGAAAAAGGTTGACATTTTGTAATGAAAGAAATTGCTTGATAAACGTTTTATGTCTGGAACGGAACAAGAAATTCCTATAAACATTTCTGATCGGAATAGATAATCCGAGTTTAGTGGAATAAGACATCAATTATGATGTTCAATTATGTTCATTTTATGTCTTATGTGTGTCAAAGAAATAAGAATTAAGGACATTGGTTTGGTTTGTTACGCATGTATCGCGGAGAAATAAGAAATCCGCCATTTTCAATTTGGACATCGTTCAAGGCGCAGCATGAACTCTATTAATCAACTTGGAATAACATGTCCTGAAAATGCAGATGCATTTAGTTTTGGCTTCACATTCCGCATATTGAACAACCGCACTTACATTAAAAACAAAGAAACCCAGACATGTCTTATAACATTATTTTTCGCAGAAATAAAAGGAAATAAGCTTGATGAAAACTTTTGATGCGGAAAATATCCGCAAAAGTTATTACATTAATGATATAAAAAAGTCCGCAGTAAAACTTATATAAATATAAGATAGAAAATAACCTCTACAGTGTGAGTCGTTCACCATTTAACTATAGAAAGTTCTACATTTCCTGTAAGCCGAAAAATACATGAATATAATAGTACATGCCGATGTGTCACAAAAATTAAATTTCTTTTTTGCTTCATTGCAGAAATATATATATATATATATATATATATATATATATATATATATATATATATATATATATATATATATACGTAATGTAATTTACCCTTTTTATTTACAAGGATTAAACTGACAATTTTGGTTTTATTATATTTTAAGAACATATTTATCTTAAAAGGATGATATTTCTTAACCCTTAGCTATTCCTCCTCCTTTTTAAGCAGCTGGTTTCTTGATGCACTACTAATAAAATCTTATCACTGGCGTATTATGGAGAAAATTCGTAACATATTTATCGTAAAACTAGCTTTCTAAATTAACATTAAATGACATTAAATAAACATTAAATACGACACACGTCTTATATGTAATCGACTTCATTCTGCACACCATGTGATATTATTGTTCCATGTGAGGCATTGATAGTAAGATACTCTAAAATATGTAGAACCAACTGGATTATATGTTTAATGATGTCGTGCAACAAGAAACTCACACATTGAGCATTTGAAACTGAACATTTTGCCCAATGTGCTCACACATTGGTCATTTTTGTAATTGCATTTTATTGAAAAAATAATTTGAAAATTTTTCTTAATCCATGTACAGTGAAACCTGTAAAGTTCACCACCCTTGTAAGTTGACCACCTGCATAAGTTGGCTCCTTTTGTCAGATACAGAATTAGTCATATATCATGTATATCATCCTCTATAAGTTGGCCTCCTGTCTAAGTTGAGCACTAAACTACTGCACCGCAACTTACACAGGTTTTACTGTATCATTTATTGCATCAATATATGTTATTCAATATGATTCTTAATAATTCATTATGATATTCAATAAATTGTTATTATATCAAGTTTGTTTGAATGGGAGATGTTTAGGCAATGTTTAAATAATATCTATGTACAATATACATAGAGAAAGTCTTAGATCGTAGATGTGTTACAAAAAAAAATGAAGGAATGAAAATTATTTCATTTTTCACAGACAAGCGTGATCCAATGCATATTTGATAAAGTAACATTGTTGTGTAAAACTGAAAGTTTTATACGTTTCTTTAAAAATGTAAACACATTTATCAGCAGCACATAAAAAGTGAATCTAACAAAGTTATGTGACACACCTTTCGCCCATTTCGTCACGGTCGAGCTCCAATTGGCTCTATTCAAACCTTAGAATAAGATTATTGCAAGAATAAGATGTGTAGTGGTAAATCTATTGCAGATATTCTTCGAGAAACATGTTCTTTGAATTCTTATAACAGGTGACACACGGATTCATCTTTCTTGAATTTAAAAGTCATACTTCATTAGTTGAAAGTTAAGCTCAGGATGGCGCAAATAGAAGTCGGAAAAGATTTTTTGATATGAGTTGCAAATTAAATAAGTATGAGGTTCAAGAATTATATTTGTGAAAAGAAATGTTTTTGAACATTCCCGTTAAGCTAAAAAAGAACAATACAATACGAGGAAAAAAACAAATCACGTCATGTATTTCACGTCATGTATTGAACAGGGTAGTTAAATTTTTTTCTTTGTACTTTTCGTTATTAAACACTTTATTTTATACTGTAGTAGTTTTTGCTTCAGTTTTTTCTTTCATATTTTGATCTTTTAAGCAAAAAACTCGTATTTCAAAAAACAAAACGACTCATTAACGGTAAGTTTACAGATCCATGCTCCTTGCATTTGAAAACAATGTTTTTTTAATTAACATAGTTTTTAAAAGAAAGACTCACTTACAGGTGACACACGGATTCATCTTTTTTGAATTTAAAAATCATACTTTATTAGTTGAAAGTTGAGCTCAGGATGGCGCAAATAGAAGGGGAAAAGAATCTTTGATATGAGTTCCAAATTAAAGAGTATGAGGTTCAAGAATTATATTTGTGAAAATTATCCCCAATCAAATTTTAACGTATATATCAATTTTTTCTACCTATGAATATATTTTGAGCATTTTTTTTCATTTATGGGCGTATAATCTTACAGGTGACGAAAAGATTCCTTTTGTCAACTCCTGAGTAAAATGTAACGAGTTTTACTCTGACATCTCCATATGTATGTACGAGGAGTTTTTTTTTCCCCCAAGGTCCGAATGGTTATAAAATAACAAGTACCGTAAAAATCCGATGGTGCTGCAGATGTATTACTCGGTGCCTCAGTCCGGACTTGGCTTCTTCTGATTTCCTTATTCTTGCTGACAGGAAAAGCTGACTTTCGAGGATAAAAGTTGTGAGATTAGTGTAGAAAATTGGATGTAAAATCAGATGGCTGCCTTCTATGACAAGGATGAGAAAATTGATTATAAGCTGCAAAAAAAAAAAAAAAAAAAGAATTAGTCAATTAGAACAATGGCACAGCATTTCAAATAAGATTGTTTTCATTTGCACTTTGGTTTTCATTTTGCGATCAATCGGATGTAGAAAAAGTAAAATAGCTCTAATATAAGGTAAGTGAGCCTAAGGTGCTTAGTGTTTCTAAGATTCTTGATCTTACGTCTCCCGAATCTACGTTTTTCCCTCATTTAACGTTTCATTGTCGGGTCTCATCATCAGCTTTGCTACTATGTATTTCCCGTATTTTACGTTCTTATAAACCAGTCCCTTGAGAAACGTAAAACGGGGTTTCACTGTATATTGCAACTTTGGGAGAAACAGTGGCACAACTCAAAAATTATGATTCTGAAAGGTTAGGAATCTTAAAGAAGTTTTCATACAACGGGACACAGGGAATTATTAATTTTAGAACATTGTAAGACAACTGACGAAAGTTAACCTTAAGTAGCAAAGCCATATCTTTTTGATGTTAAAAAATCAATTTCCGTTATCTGCTCAAAAATCTATTTTTGAATTGTGACAGTGTTCTTCGAGGAGTGCGATATCTATTACTTAGCACCTAACTAGGAAGTAGTGGGATGTCCACAAACAGAAAATTTTTAAGACTTGTTTTCACGCATTGTAATGTTCCAACCAACTTGCGTGATGATTTATTTTCACAGCAAATTCGTCGTAGTTCCTGTTTGTAGTATAGAAATCATAAAACGGCAGGTACAGTTTTCATCTATCTTGAAAATTAACATATGAAGGTTATGAGTAATAATATTTCTGTTATGTTCTGCAATCTGTATTAATTCTGAGATAAAAAGTTCGCGAGGCGAGAAATGTTTTCAAAAGG
This sequence comes from Uloborus diversus, assembly GCF_026930045.1. Lineage (NCBI taxonomy): Eukaryota > Metazoa > Arthropoda > Arachnida > Araneae > Uloboridae > Uloborus > Uloborus diversus. The sequence continues at coordinate 90,078,120 of NC_072732.1, read as the reverse complement.
GCAGAGATTTTCAAAAGGAAATCTTCATAGAATCTATTTTAAAGGCACACTTTCAGAGTTCTGTGATTTGACAAATTATTTTAATGCTAATAACGAAATTCGCATGTTTTTATAGGATTACCGCTTATAGTCAAAGAATTTCTCCCCTCCAAAATTTGACGTCTCGTCGCGATTTTATTTTTTAATGACGATCGCACCGGTTAAAATGGGATATTCTCGCAGGAGTGGCGGTAATAAAACTGGTGGAAAATGCGGCTGCGTTGAGTGACTTTTATTGATTGAATTTGGCAAGATGATGTAAGAAATTAATCTGACAGCAAAGGAAAGCAGTGAAAAAAAAAAAAAGAATATAAGTGGACGTTTTACCCAACTGCGCGTGCGCGACGCAAAGGAGGATGATGTGTTTATGAGACAATGTATGTATTTTGTTCCTATGTGGCGTTGAACAGGCTAAACGCCTCTTCCAATTTTGATGATTCTTACGTCAATCGATTTGTCTTAACCTTGGAAGTGTCACTAAACACATGACAGTAATCAAACTTCACCATATCAACAACCAGTTGCCATATTTTCAGTTCGGGATCATGTCACCCGCTACCTGCGTGCGACAAATGCAGGTAGTGTTTTTTCTATCTGAATTTTTTGTTTACTATGTCTGCAAATTCGATTTTCATCTCTAACATCCTGCATTTGCTTTTGTCGTCATTCAAGGGACAGAGTTTCGCGACGTGTACTTTCTTGACAGGCTTTTTTGTTTTGCGAGAAAGATTTGACTGGCGATCTTTCTGAGCTCGCGTCATCATGAGTTATACAGGTTGTTTATACAGCTGTGGTTGACTTAAGTTCACGCATTTTTGCAAAAGGTCAAGCATATGTAGCTTTAATTCGAGTTAGGTCCCTAGCGGGACTAATAATCAGTAGTTTAGACCACCGCAAGTTACTTAATAATCCAAGCGATATAAACTTTCTCAACAAAATGATAAAATCGCGAAATTAACCGACTTATAGTCATAACAACTAAGTTAATGAAAATTAACTAAAAACAGTAAAATAAAAAGTGATTCTTAAATAAAAACAAAAAACCCGACTGCATAAAACAAAAAAAAACTAAAAAGAAAAAAATATAAGCCCGGTAGCTTAGAATGTTATTAAGTACTACTGAATAACTACACCGTTGAAATAGTTTTATATAACCGTACACGGATAAGACAAATCATAAATTCAAAAGCAGAATAGAAGGATCGTCGGGACCGACTCAAATTTTACGGGGTTCCTTGATCGGTCACAAAGGAATGGGCCCCGACTGTTGATCCTTTTATTCTGCTTTTGAATTTATGATTTGTTTCAAGTGTGTTCGATTATAAAACTATTTCAATGGTATAGTTATTCAGTAGTACTTAATGACATTTTAAGCTACTGGGCTTATATTTTTCTCTTTTTAGTTTTTTCGGTTTTCATGCAGTCGGGATTTTTTTCTTTTTATTTATTTTTTTCTCTTTTTTTTTTTTTTTTTTTATAGTTTTAGTAAAATGTGTGTAAAGTTCAAACCCTAGATAGGCTTTCATTGAAACCTTTTCCTAACTCATGCTGCATAGCATCACCTTCTAGGGCTATTAGTGCCATCTCTTCAAAACAGATGAGTTTTTTTACCATTTGCACTAGTTATATCCAAACTTTCGTTTCTATTACTAACATTCCTCTGCTTCTAGGTGCTTCATATGGAAGAAATTTTGGTTTGAAGGGGGGAGGGGAACTCTTTGTAGAGTTTTTGAAAACAAGTACCTTCGACGATGAAATGACTACCAAAGCAAAAATAGTATTTGAAAAGCAATTGTAATGCTTTTTAGGCACTCGAAATGGCATGGAAGCTCTTCAAAAAGAATGCAGGGTACTCCGAAAGAGCGGCAAAGTGCACTTGAAAAGGCAACAGAGTGCTGCACCCTCAAAAAAAGAAGAAGAGAAAAAATACAACTACGGTTTTTGTTACATAGTATTCTACAATTGAGTAGAAATTTTATCTGTTTTAGTACTTACTTGTTTACTCAGTAGTATTTTCACAAGCGTGTATTTTACAAATTTTTGCATACAATATGAAACAAAATGTATCTTTTTTATAACTTTAAATATCTGCTTTGCAACAATATGTGCTAACTGATGTAGTAACAGTTCTGTAAAAGTAACAGCACATGAGACATAAAATCTCATGTGCAACATGTGAATATAAGGCACATGAGATAAAAAATTTATATGGATACGCTGAAACTTTGCTAGGAAGGTGTCAGCTTCAAACTAAATGCTGATAATAAGTTTTTATTCTTTTGAAATGTCTTCCATATATAGCAAAGTGAGATATATTAATTTCAAAACAATGATTAACTTGAGTTCTGCAATACAAAGCGATGATAATTATGTTATAAAAATGGCGTGTAGGGTAAAGACCCCAGTAATTGGCACTTTAAGAGTTTGTCCTTAAACTTACCTCTGTTTTCAGTATTTAAAAAAAAAATACTCTCTTGCAAATATTTTTGTCTTAAAGAGTGCACATCTGTGCATCTATTTGGTTCACTAAATTCAAAAATATTTGAATCGATACTTTTATAAAAATATGTATATAAAAAGTTACCAAAATCTCCAGTAATTGGCACCTGATACCCCAGTGTATGACACCTTGTGATCCAGTAATTGGCACATGTTAATAGAACTGGAAAATCACTTTATTTTTTACTTTTAAATTACATACAAATTTTATCGTCATAAGAAACATGAGTAATGATAATGTAAAATAGTTAATCTTTACTAATAATAAAGCAGAAAGTCTCTCTGCGTCAGGATCTCTGTCTGTCAGGATCTCTGTCTGTCAAGATCTCTCTCTGTCCGGATCCCTGTCTATCAGGATCACTGTGACGCGCATAGCGCCTAGACCGTTAGGCCGATTTTCATGAAATGTGGCACAAAGTTAGTTGTAGCATGAGGGTGTGCACCTCGAAGCGATTTTTCAAAAATTCGATTTTGTTCTTTTTCTATTCCAATTTTAAGCCCATTTTCATATAAATTTGATAATATGGGGATGAATGTGTTTATCTTTCTTTTTCTTTATCTTTACTAATAATAAACCTGGAAGTTTCTCTGTCTGGATCTCCCTCTGTCCGGATCTCTCTCTGTCCGGATTTCTGTCTGTCTGTCAGTATCTCTGTGACGCGCATAGTGCCTAGACCGTTCTGCCGATTTTCATGAAATTTGGCACAAAATTAGTTTGTAGTATGGGGATGTGCACCTCAAAGCGATTTTTTGAAAATTCGATGTAGTTTTTTTCCTATTCCAATTTTAAGAACAAAATTATCATAAGACGGACGAGTAAATTACAAAATTATCATAACGTGGAACAGTAACATGGGCACAAGCCAATTGGCGAGATACGAAATTATCATAACGTGGAACCGTAACATGGGTACAAGCCAATTGGAGAGAAAATTCGCCACACAGGCGAACCAAAAGACCTTTTAATTTTTCTCTTACGGGCAAAGCCGTGCGGGTACCACTAGTTTTATATAAATTAATGCTAAATCACTCTTCTTCATGTTGGAAAAGTATTTTAGAGAAATAAAAACATAAATTTGGAATGTTCCATGGAAAAGAAATTGAAATTAATGCTGTTTCGGTTTACACTTTTGATTTTACGAATGCTACCAAGTTAGGTTTGCCCCAAGTATAGTTAAAAACTCATGTAACATACTTTTTTGCATAAGTTTTCCTCTTTTTTATTCATCAAATGCAACAAATCGGTTTTCTTTCTCTTGAAAAACCACCCGCTGCAGACGGCATTGAGATACCGTAGGTGGCGAACGGGGGCTAGCGAGCGAATCGAGCAGAGGACGGAGCCCCCAGTATAAAATTAATTACTGACTAACTTTCATTTGGATTTTTTTCTGGTGAAAGTCACTCCAATTGACAAAAAGCCGCAACTTCAAAAATTGATGATTTTGATGCTTTTTTTTTTTTTTTTTTGACAATTACTGTACAAAAGCTATCGATTTCAATTTCCGCTTTATCATATTCGTAATCTACGCAAAAAACTGAAGATAATGACGCATCACTCAGCTTTATCGCGGAAATGACGCTATTTCCCCAGTACTTGGCACACATGCCAATTACTGGGGACTAGCAAAATTGAAGCACCAGTAAATGGCACCAGTCATTATTTTAAAATTCCAAATAGGGACAAAAATATACTTCTACACAATTAAAGTAACACCTTTCAACTAAACAAAACTTTTGACAACGAAAATTTAAAATATATTTTAAGTCAGATTTTAATGGATTTAGGTTGCATGCTTCCCTTAAGCCAGAGAAGAAGCTTTTGCAACAAAAATGGCTGATTTGACACAAGCCACAATTGCTACTCTTTCCTACGAACTGATGTCATTTAGTAACATGAATTGAAGTTATTATCTTTAAAATTAATGTACATTCAGTTGGTATATAGCCTTCTTTTTTAAAAAAATTGGATACGAGTCTTTTTTTAGGACATTTTTGTTGGCCGTGCCAATTACTGGGATGTTACCCTATGCCTATTATATATTTTTCTCGTTAGTGTTAGTAAAAATGGTTTAAATAAAGTATAAAATATGAAATTAAGTAAAGCGCGGAGGGAATACGTTATTTTTCTTAGGAAACCAGAAGGTATACTCCTAGTGGCGGATTCACAGGTTAGTAGGCCCGTCGCGTCGCCATATATTTATAGTGCTCTTTGGTCTTTCACAGAACTGTGTAAAACATGTATCTAATGCATTTCTGAATCCTCTTTGGGCCCCTATGGTCGTGGGACCTATCGGAATTCGGCATTTGTGAAATGATAAATCCGCCACACACTGTAAACTCCATATACTGTTGACAGTCTATGCACGATAAGTGTAAGTCTACATGATTTCAACGATTTGTTACTTATTTTATGACGTAACATGTTATTCCATTTTTTCTTGTCAACTATAAAGTTTCAAGAGAAAACAGTGTATTGAATTTTAGGCGGAAATTTCCTACTAAATTGCAAACTCTTGTTTGAACAGTAAAGAGTATCTTCTTGACATTGCTGGTATAAAAAGATAAGTTAAGAAAGTATACTCCATACGGGAGATATACTTATAATGCAAGTTTGTGTTTTAACAAGTCAATCATTTGGATTTTTATTTCGAAAGGAGGCTCCTGAGCCTTTCTTTTGCCAGCAGAGCAATGTGGCAGAAGACCAAACTTTTAGATATTTGGATAATCATCGATATGGGTTTATCTTTAGATTATCTGTCTTTAGTGTACAAATGGCAAAAAAAATATATATATATATTGCCCACAACAAGCGCACAAAAATTTGCCACTAACCAAAACTGCTGTTTTGATGAGAATGACAGAGCGGCAAGTCAATCTCCATGCCGATAGTTGGACTAGTAGCCAGAGTTGTCTGCTGGGGGATCCATCGCTCATAACATTCTCTTCATGTATTTGACTTTATTACAGTCAACTCTTCATAAGTTTTAGAATGAAAGTGGTGTGAGTTTTGTACAGTTACTTTATAATAAGCTACGAGAATCTTTTAATAAAAGTTGATGAAAAGTAAGAAAAAATGATTAGATATTAATCCCTCTCTTTGAATTTAAATTCACGCATACCTGATGTTTTGCAGATTCTCTCATTGAACCTTTACTTATTCATAACTATGTTAGGATGACTAATGCGATTCTCATTCTAACCATGGTTTATATATATATATATATATATATATATATATATATATATATATATATATATATATATATATATATATATATATATATATATATATATCCCTAGTTACAATAAAGTTTGACTTTTTTCTTTATTTAAATAGCTTTCTAAAAAGACATTTAAATGTTTCACATCAAATGTTTTTATGTAAAGAATATTTTGAAATAGAAAAGAATGAAAAATGAGTAAGAGAATTATATACATTAATTGAAATTTCTTTTTTTAATATTCTTCTTTTTCTTACTGGTAGCAGGAAAACATTTCCGAGCTTCATTAAAAGTAATTTCACTCTCCCACGATTAATCCCACTCGGAGAATTCCCGCACAATGAGTTTCGAAAGTCGAAGTAAAACAAAACAAGCGTTAGGAATAAAATTATTTTTCTCAAAAAATGCTGTTATTAGAAGGGAAGGCGCCGTTTCTTCCCCCATAAATGCGTTGCGTGCGCCGACGCACTCTCATGCTTTCATTTCCCGTTTCCTTCGGAAGGAAAGACGGACATACGGTGGCGCCGCGCGTGGCAAAACTTTACGTGCTGTTGCCAATGGTAACGAAAACCTAGCGACATGGGCTGTCTTCATTTTGAATGCGCAACGAGTAAGATTTTTGTTCCGCTAAAATGTGAAAGAAATTTTTCATTCAGTGTAGCTAATTTCACGTGATCATAAACAAACCTCTCTTTTTTTTCTTTCTTTTTTTTTGGGCGAAAAATCATGAATAATGAAAACTGAAAAAAAAAAAAAAAAACCATAAAAAAAAAACTTTTAAATTTTTATTTTTGAACCAGTTGATTTTCTGACAATTATTTAAATGACTAGAAAATCGCCCTCCTAGGTATGACAGATGAAAAGGGTTTCTACATTTGAACGAACCAATTGCTTGTTTGGTGATTTTGTTGGTTGAAATTTTAATCCTAACTCCAGAGGATTAACCCAAAACTCCCGCAGATAGCGTTCATTGTTGACCACTTTTTCGTTTTTACATTCTCCTAAAATGACAGTCTTACCAGTAAAACAGTTAAGTAAATGGATCTAGTTTAGCCTAGTCCAAATAAAGCATTTTCCTGCATGTCAAACATTACCAAAAATATTATATTACCAAAAATTATCATGCCGGGGCACGAGTTTAATTGTTGATGCCGTCGAATTGTGAAGCGTTTCTCGATCAGTGAATGTAAAATATGTCACACTAAATTGCTTTCGTATATAAATCATTTTAGTTTTTAGAAGAAAAAATCGTACCTGAAATCCTAAAAATATACTTACAGTTGCTTAAAAAAATTCTGAAAACTAAATTCCACAATTGTTTCCGCATGACAAGTACGTATGGTAGAATGTCAATTCAACAAAAGGTGTAACATGATGGTCTCGAATTTTTTTTTAACGTAACATATGTTAAAATTTAAAATGTATAAAAAATTAAAAAAATACTCCCCCCCCCCCCCCAAAAAAAATCCTATGCCATGATACAGGCCGCCAAAGATGGCGGTTCTGTCATGATTTCTCACTTGGGATTTTCGTCAAAATTTTAAAGTCCATTATGTCAGGAACGGTAGAACATATTTTGCTGCGATTTGTTTTATTTAAAAGGATATTTCTTCTTTTTTAAAATAAATGCAACATTTTGAAATATGTGTTTTAGTTTTTTTCCCATAGTCTTTTGAAAAAAAAAATTGAAAATATTTTTTTTGATTTTTCGCAAAAATGCCAATTTTAAAAATTTTCATTTTTTTACAGTTTGTACCACTGAGCACTACGTTCCCTGAAAAGGAGAGCTTCCACTTTTTCGCTTAACAGATTTTAGAGGCATTTGAAAAAATGAGGGTTTTTAAGGAACTCTTTACGTAATGGCAGACCTGAAAAAAAAAAAATTGCAACAAGTAACCAGAGAACACTTTTGGTTAATTACATAGCGAAATTTTCATTTTGAGTCACCACTTTATCTAGAAGTTTTATTTTTTATGAAAAGCGGTGCGAGAATAGACGCGGCTTCCAGCCGATTCGATTTGTTTCCCCGCGCAACCATTCAGCGTAGCGCCGAGAGAATCGTTAAGCGCAATGCCATCTTATTCTCACTAATCTCTATATCCTGGATAAAATGGAGACTCAAAAGGAAAGTTTCACTATATGACTGAGTTAAAAGTGTTCTCTGATCACTTGTTGCGATTTTTTTTTTTTTTTTTTTTTTGAAATTTCAGGTCTGCCGTTTCGTAAAGAGTTTCTTAAAAACCCTCATTTTTTCAAATGCCTCTAAAATCTGTTTAACGAAAAAGTGAAAGCTCCTCTTTTCAGAGAACGTAGTTCTCAGTGGTACTAATAAACTATTAAAAAATGGAAATTTTTAAAATAGGCATTTTTGAGAAAAATAAAAAAAAAATATTTTAAACTTTTTTTTTAAAGCTTGGAAAAAAAAAACTAAAGCACAGATTTCAAAATCTTGCATATGTTTTTAAGCAAAAAAAAAATCCTTTTAAATAAAATAAACAGCAATAAAATATGCTCTACAGTTCCTAAGATAATGTACTTTAAAATTTTTGACGAAAATCCCAAGTGAGTAATCATGACAGGATCGCCATCTTTGGCGGCATGCATCTCGGCCCAGGAATTTTTTTTTGGGGGCAAAACAAATTTAAGAAAAAAAACGTATTTCTAAATTTTTTATGAACATACGAGGCGGGACCCAAAAGAAACCAGACTAATGGTGCGATTCCAATCCTAGAAGAAGTAGAGTGTTCTCCAGCTAGATATCTCAAGTAGAGACCTTTACAAACGAGCTGTGCAAGTGGCGTCAGTTTAGTTGATAACGGCTGATCGTAGTGTTGGTTTTCTCAGGTGTTGTTGCTTTCCGCCTGCGAACTCATTATGGTAGATTTAAAAGAACAAACTGTAAACTTGAAATTTTGCTTCCTGCTTGAAAAGTCGGCAACGGAATAGCTTACCAAATGCTTCAACAAGCTTTCAAGAGCGATGCTATGAGCCGTACATAAATTTTCGAGTGTTTTGGGCGCTTTAAACGCGGTAGCATGAATGTTGAAGATCATGTTCGCTCTGAGTGCCCTTCAACGTCTCGAAATGATGAAAACATTGAAAATATCTGCCAAAAAATCAACGAGAGTCGTCGTTTTACGATTGACAAAACTTTAGGAGAAACAAGAGTGAGATGGATCTCGCGCGGGCGATCGGAAGGATGGTTCCTTCACCATGATAACGCTCCCTTACACACTGCCTTAACTATTAACCGTTAATTGGCCTCTCAGGGATGGTAGTCTTTCTTCGACCCCCGTATTCGCTAGACCTAGCCCCCTGGGATCCTTTTCTGTTCCCGAGGATGAAAAAAATCTGAAAGTGAAGCGTTTTGATGAAGTAAACACTGCTTCGCAACGGGTACTGGACATGGTCAAAGTTAAAGAGTTCCAGAGGAGCTTCTAACAGGGGAAAAAAAGAATTAACAAGTGTATTGCATCTAAGGGTGAACATTTTGAAGAAGAATAAAGAAATTTTGTGAATAAACTAGTGTATAAATATTTTAGAATAAAAATCCGGTTATTTTTGGGTCCCCCCTCGTATGTTAAATTAAAAAAGATCCGAGACTATCATTTTACGCCCCTTGTTGAATTGACATGGATTCTACCGCGTCGTTTATATAATGTGATATAGTAACGAAGATATGAGCAGCAAGTTTGTTGTTATGTTGCTGTCAAACTCAAAGCAGTCATTTTGAATTTTTCCAGGGGGAGAGGGGAGTTGTAAAGGATACATATTCAATGTAAATTATACCAAAAATAGCAAAACTTATGCCCACTTGAACGTATTCCCAGAGCCAGGAAGGCAATTGACCGTCCCTGACCCCCATAAATGATGGGCCTGACTTAAAGCGCAATTCAAAATAACTTTGTAATTATTAAATTTGTTTTCTATATTTTTGCTATTTATTTTCAAAGAAAACAAGATTTCCGTCGAATCAAATGTAATTTCTTTAAGACTCAACAATACGTTTTTCAACAGCTTTAAACTAAATTACAAGTACAAATAAGATCGTTACAAATCCTCGCATTTCTCCAGGGGGTAAACTATAGTTTTTAAATTTTCCCTCGAAGCATGCTTTTAAAGATGTCACATACAAGTCAACCGACACGCTTCTCTGGTAGAAATTTGTTATACAGCAACATTAATGCAAATCATATCACAAAAAGTAAAGTTCATAAAATTCAACATTGATCTCAGTAATACCTTTTATGAAAAAAATATATAGACCTGTTAAAGCAATTTTCTGATTTTGTTATTTTTTAATAACTAAAAAATTAATCCTCTTTTTTCACATCATTATCGCTAACTTAATAAACTATTCTTAAAGGATCATCTCATCACAACAAACATAAGAACACCCTAAGAAACACTTCGCTTTCAGCATCTAATCTTCAGTTTTTCCGAAACTCTGTAAAATGCATGAAGAGTGCATGAAATTTCGGATGAACTTTCATATTTTGCTAAAATATGAACTTTAAAATAAGTACAACAAAACCGTTGTATTTTTTTTTCCTTATTTCAGTCAGGCAGAACAAAAATCAGAAAGAGAAACTTTAGCACGCTCTCCTTCTCAGCTACAGTCTAAGGGGGCCCTAGGCTTCAAGTGCCTTTGTTTGGATTTTTCCAGGAGAAAAAAATTGTTTGTTTAGAAGATTCGCGATGGAAAGATAATTTTAAGTAAAAAATGCTCAAAAATCATGGAATCGACAGTTAGTCATAGATTTTAGGCGCCAGCTGATTGCTCCCAATAGGGCTGCGTTTAAGGGGGTCAGGCTTCAGGTACCTTTGTTTGAATTTTTCCAGGAGAAAAAATTGTTCGTTTAGAGCAGTCCCAACATCAGTTGGGAAACTTCAGTTTCAAAACTTGGGAAGGGGGGAGGAGTAATTGGATTTCGATCTATTTTTTTTTTAATCGATTAGAGGAAGTCCCTGAGCTCCATCCTTTATCCTAACGTCAATAAATATGACCCATAATCGCGTTTTTAAGGCATCAATTTCTTTCAACAACATTCTGCTGAGACCCCTGCACCTTTTGCCCCCTAACATCAGCAAAGAAAGTCTAAAATTGCGTTTTTAAAACTACAAGTTTCAAAATTTTCCCAGGGGATAACTCCCCCCTTTCTACCTACCCTATCCAATCAGAGGTTCTCCCCCCCTCTCTCTCTCTTTTTTGCCAAGTACCCCCCCCCCCCCCCTAAAAAACTTTTCTCTGGTTGCGCCACTAAATTACGCGCATTCGAAAACTGGGTAATGCTGGGATTTTGTTAGGTGCCAGAAATCGGAGTCGGATCTCACCCCCTGCACTAACTAAATTACGAAAAAATACAGAAGACAAAACTTTTCACTGTAAAGCTTATTTTGTCGGAAATGTCTTTTTTCTCCTTTTAAATAAGGATGTAACCATCTCCCCCAATCCTCCCCCCTCAAGCTTGTTGATTCAAAAAATTAAAAAAAAGTTAAGATTTTCTGCATTGTTAATATTAGTAAACTATATCATTTTTCTTGTGTCAATTAGAGGGCCTCCGGATCAGATTGCGCCTGAGGTCTCAATTTGAGTATGAGTAGTGAAAATGACTGCTTGAAAAAAAAAACCTAAACGAAACCATTAGAAAAGCAAACGATTTTTTTTTTTTTTTTTTTTTTTTTTTTTTTTTTTTTGTGGCATTGCATGTCATTTACTATTTATATATAGATTTGCTTGAGACAGCTTTTCTACGGCGCTGTCTTCAAGCGCCAGTAAATTGAAAAGAAACAAAGCAGTGTCTGCCGCCCGATCGATTTTTATGCAACAAATTTAATGGACGATAGTTATTGTAAAACTATATCCAGAGCAGCAAGCATCGCTTCAATTGATAAAACATTTGAGTGTGTAAATATTTTTTATATAAAGTCTGTAAATTATTATTCCTTTGTGTTGTGATTTTTAGACAGTTTTTGTTTTTGTTCTTGCTGAGTTTATTTGTAAATGTGCTGCAAATAGTTAATTATTTTTAAATCAGTGTTTTGGAGTTTGTTTCGTGCAAGAAATGTAAAATTTTAGTTTCGTGTTAGCGCGGAACCTCGTTATACGAAGGTTCCCGTTAATTGGCCCCTAGTTTTCGAAGGAAAATTCGCGTTTTATCAGAAAAGGTCTACCTATAAAAAAACCATGAAGCTTTCAGATGACAAAACATTATTATCTTTTGTTGCAAAGTTAAAAAAAAAATAATGAACACAAATCCGATGGAAACATATCCCGAGTTCGTGTATCAGACTCTGAGACTGCGACGTCTTCGTCCACCTCCGATTTTTCTACGACAGAAAAAGAATCAGTCAACGAGTATTTATTAATGTCCAAATTACATAATTAGATTTTCGTCGCATTTTTAAGTGAAGTTTTACTAGCATATTACTGCATACAAGGTAGATGTGTCACAATCAGATAAATGAATGAAATGAACCTTCTTTACAGAGATATCAGTACATAAAATATGAAAAAGAGCAGTGATCCGTCGTAAGAAGCTATTATCTTAATATTCATTTTATTATAATTAATGTGCAATAACTTTTTAGTTACGTCAGTTAGTTAATATTTAATCATAACTAAACAATCCCTCACTTCAGGCTTCAAAATTGTCTTGGGGTAAAAAAAGCTGGAAAACTAGTTTAAATTCAGCGTTTTCTGAAGAAAAGTATAAAAGGCGACGAAACCCAAGAATGGTGAAGTTTCAGATTTTTTAGTTTCCATGATTACCAACAGTTAAGGCAAAGTTACTTCTTGAGTGATAAAAATCTATTGTTCGTTTTTAATTACTACATTTTTTTTTTTTTTTTTTTGCATTTTACTTTATTGTATTTCATTTTGTTATGCAAAACTACTGTAGAACCAACTTTCAGGTTCCACTACAAATATCAACAAGCCCTATATGTTTTTTCAACTAGTACCTGAGATGCCTATTTTATTCAATCATTCAAAGTAGATATGTAAACTTGAAAATATTAAAACTTTTTTTCAGTCCAAATTCAAAGTTCACCATCAGAACAAGAAATATCATACTATTCCTTCACGGCTTTCACAAAATGAATCCCAGAGGTCAAACCAAGTGATTTATTTTAATTATTATTAGTTTTATTAATTTTAACCTAAGTTCAAGAAAATTGCCGTACGTGAAACTATATTCCTTAGCATCACCGAAGGGTTTTTGTGATCCGAAATTTTCAAAAATCTTGGTTTGCCGTTTCCGAAAATTTAGGGCTGACAGCACATTCTAAAACTGCAAAATTATTTAAAAAAGAAAAAAAAACTTTAAAAATGGTTATTTCAATGATTTTTGTACACAAATTTGAATTTTTTACGGGGGGCGAGGGGGGAGCTTCCTCATTGTTATCGAAAATTTCAGATTGTCTTCAGAAAATGATACTTGAGTCCACTATCATCCCCTGGCCATTACCCCCCCCCCATCCTAAAATGAAATCCTGTATCCGCCCCTGCTCTAGATTAGTAGAGTTACTTTCAATAAGTGAAGGGGGATGTTACGCACATTTGTATTCAAATTTTGGAAACTGAATAGGCGAAACATATTCTTATGTACAGATCGCTGCATCCAATGTCAATTTTACTAATTCGGCAGTTGCAGTCCAGTTAAATAACTTACTTAGCAGAATTCTGTAACTTCATGATTTAAGATTGTGCAAAATTATGTACAATATTATATACTCATTATGTAATAAACTATCAAAATTAAAGAGAATGATTTACGGAAGACCTCAAGTCAAAAGACACCCACTTTCTTGCCGTAATGGGTAATGCAAATTCCGCTATTTTAGAGTCTGAGAATGGTATGTATGATCAATATACCTTCATGGATATACCTTGAATACATTCAGAATGTTTCTTGATTTGCATATACCATTTAAAGTAATAATCATTCAAATTAATGAAGTGGTGTTTCTAACAAATGTATCATGATCCATATTTTTCGCAGAACAGAATGTTTTGGGTGTGACTAAAAACCAAGCAATACTTTAAAGATGAAGAAGAAGAAAGTGCATTAATCATTGACTGAGTATAAGAACATAAGAAATGGCGTTTCTTGGTTGCACTGCCCTGAAGCAAACACTGTTAAATGAAATTTTCAATCAATCAATCACTCAAAATCACTTCTCACTCGTAACTATTCACTTTAGTTTTTGTACCCAATCGGTTCTTGGAATTGAACTTGTATTTTTTAGGCAAATAAACAGAAGAGCAGAGAAACCTGTTTAAAACTTCCTTATACAGAATAATGTCTAACAGAATGGCAGTACAGAAAATTTTTCCACTCAAATTTCAACCTAAATTTCCCAGGGTTGGCCGGATTGGACCCGATTGGGTTGGACCCAATGGGTTTTTTTGAAAAAACCCATTTAAAAAAACCCCATTATTTAGCCCACTTTTGGGTTTTCTAAAATTTTCTGAGAAGTTTTTTAAAAATTTAATTAGTTTAAATACTTTCACAATTTAAACTTAATTTGTTCTTCGCCACAGACAATGGACATAAAAAATGAATTTTGAACTTTAATAGTATTTCTTAACTGTTAAGGGCATTAAAAAAATACTTCAAAGATTTAAAAAATATATATTTATCTTTTTTCTTTAACTGGTCAATAAATAACTCAAATTATCTTGACTAAGTCCTGTCACGTATGATTTTCTCAATATTTGTAGATTGTACAGAGGAAACTACTCTACATAAAAGGCTTTCATGTGAATTATTTTCTGCATTCTGCAACCCAACATGTCGCAAATCTCAAATAAACAAGGTATTTTTTTTAGAAATTGACAGGTTTTACAAACGGTCGGACAGAAAACAGAATAGGATGTATAGTATTTTCATTATCTTACGAAAAAGTTTAATATTTCTTACTCTGTACAAAGAAATAGAAAAACAGGCAACATAAAATTCAAAGAAATGTCTTGATCAAGCTGGAATTCAGTAAATAGGGATTTAAACTACTTGAGGTTCTACAGTAGTTTTGCATAACAAAATGAAATACAATAAAGTAAAATGCAAAAAAAAATGTAGTAATTAAAAACGAACAATAGATTTTTATCACTCAAAAAGTAACTTTGCCTTAACTGTTGGTAATCATGGAAACTAAAAAATCTGAAACTTCACCATTCTTGGAATTCGTCGCCTTTTATACTTTTCTTCAGAAAACGCTGAATTTTAACTATTTTTCCAGCTTTTCTTTACCCTAAGACAATTTTTTGCGCTTTGTTCGCATACTTATGCTACAATATGCTACAAGTACCCCACATTTTTCCTAAAAAAGGACAAAAAAAAACACATTTTTTTCAAAAAAAAAACAGCTTTAGTTGGGTTTTTTGGGTTTTATTTAAAAAACCCCAAAAAATCCTGGGTCCATGGGCTTTAAAAAAAAACCCGGGTTTTTGCCAACCCTGAAATTTCCATTTTAACTCTTCTTGAGCTAATTTTAACATATTTTTTCATCATTGCTATAGGTATTTATGAATATATTCACATGAACGACTGAAACACTTTTTTTAAACTTCTCTCCATCGCTGTTTGACAATAATTTCTCGTAGTGTCCAAATTCGAGATTCTATTGACTGGTAGTTATTTTTAACTATTATTATATTTAAACGAAAGAAAGCGATGATTACACAAGTGTGTTCAAATGTGTTAACAATTTATTCTCAAATGTGACCCTAATATGTTTTTAAAATGGGTTCCCAAGTTTAAATTTAATAAATATCCTGAGCGGCACACATTCGGCATAGAATCGGAAAACATTACAGTACACTAAAAAGACTAATAATGTAAAAAAAAAAAAAACATAAACAAGACGATACTTGCAAATTTTTATTTATCATGAAGTTATTCAAACTTCGGCTTTTCTAAGATGCATAAAAAAGAAATTTTAAACATTAATTATTAAACCTTAATTGTTTTCCAACCCCGTTGTTCGATACAAAAATTGATTTTACGTTCAATCTTAACTATGCGAAGTGGAAGGTTAATCTTTCTTTTTTTACATTTGTGCTTCTACTTCATGATTATAATAATGTCTCTGCTGATTTTGAGCCTACTAAAGTTATATAGTACAACATGTTTATTAAAGTTATTAAATGTTTCACATAAAAAAGGAACATTAGTAGTTCCATTGTAAATTTATTTGAAAAAAAAAACAGCTTTCATTTCAAATATTACAACTAAAAGCACTCAAATGAGATACTAAAGAAATTTTATCGAGGTTCTTTGGAACAAGAGCCCAAGAAATAAGTTTTTAAGGAAGAGAGGTTCGCAAAAAACTCTTCTGTTTCAAAAAAAATTCCCGAATGCCGTCTAATCTGGTGATTCTGTCTGATAAGTTTCAATAGAATAAAGCTGATAAAAAAATACGTTAAAGAATGAGTTATGGTTTAAAAAGAAAAATGTGAGATAAATTACTTTTGATTAGTAATTTTTCTTTGTGATAGTAATAATATTTTCTTGAACATAAGTTAGGCACAATTAAGCAAATTTTCACAAAGCAAAGTGCGCATATTTATCCAAAAAAAAAAAAAAATACAGAAGTAAACAAAGAAATAATGGGCACATCCTTCTTATAGATTGAAACATTACCAAGGAAGAAAAATGAAATTCTAAAATTCAAATGTTTGTAATACTGTGAAATTTCTGAAATCTGCAACTGATGTAAAAATAAAACTTAACTATTCAATTAATATACGATTGTCACTAGTATGAAACGTTAAGTGTACAAACTATATTAGGAAAAATAATACACCTTTTCGAATTAAATGTACTTTAGTTTAAATGTTAAAATTTTCTTGAACACTGTTTTTTTTTCTTTTTATAGAGTATTTTCGATTCATGGTGGACAAAAACTCTAAACAAATTCCTTGATTAATTTATTTATTACTGCTACTTTCTTTTTTTTTTTTTTCATTTTTAAAAATGATAACTTATGATTCTTATGTTAATTTAGTAGCAGATAATTAGTGGCCTCTTTCCTTTAAAGAAGACAAGATTAATATAGAGCCCTGAGCAAGGGAATGGCAGTATCTACGAAAATACCTTTTAAAGATAATTGAAGAAACTTTCTTTTAATTCCCTATTAACGCCAATACTATATTTTGAAATGTGGTAAGCATTGATAAAAACTAAAAAAGCATATTTGTACAATAAAACAGAAGTAAAATAGATGAAAAGAATAGAAATGTAAAAATAAAAATAAAAATGAAAAATTTGTATATGTTGCCATTTATCCGCTCAGGGCAGTATAATCTAAGGCATGGATATTCCTGGGAAAAGGCTTGTATACTGACGCCGTGTATTTCCTTAATCAAACATTGTGCCATAATAAGGTAACATAATTTTTAATCAGATTTCCTGATTGCCGTAATTTGATACACATTATATCCTGCTATAATTCCAATCGATATACGACAGACCTCCTCACAGTTTCCTTATAATGCTCCTTCTCCAGAAGATTACAGCTCCGATTGCACTTGCCGAAGATAATCCATCTAGCTTACCATCCCACGTTCTACTGTCAGTATTTGCAGCATGATCTATAGCATATTGACGTCCGAGGTATTAATGCTGATGTTATTAATGATATTCTTTTACCTGGTAACGGAGTGATCAGTTGACAGTGTCAACAAAACTTGAGAAATTTCTCACGTCCACAGGTGGCGAAATTATGTAGATTTCCTTGGGTGCGCATATCCATTTAAAAGACAACCATCTCTCCCTCTGACACATAATGAACTTAAAAGTGGCAATAGGAATGCGTAATGCGTTTTGATATTTAAAGTAGTTTAAAAGCACTAAAGTGATTGCCTAGTCTTTACGGATGATTAATGAGATATAACATAATTAGGGAGTACTTTACTTGTTGATGTTTTTAAGCGAGTAAATGGGTGCCATAAATTAATGCTCACTTCAGCTTAATTTTCAAGAGCTGATTGAAGAATAAATTTCATTATTCCTGTCATTGCTTATTTTTTATTCAAGACACTAAAATATGCTTAAATATTCTCTTAAATCTTATAGTTTTGTAATTAGTAAAAAAGGAATGGGAATTATTGCTCAAAACCGTCACATTAATGTGTATATTACGTAAATTGTCCTATATTTTTTATATATATTTTGTCGAATAGTGTTATTCTTAGTAATAACATACATTTTTCAACATCGGGGATCCATAAGATACTCGATAACGTATTAATTCAAGTACAACATTAAATTCACAACTGGTTTTCAATAAGATTTAAACTGCTGTAAGAGACAAAAGAAAAATGTAGAATTAATCTTGTACTAAGTTAGAATCACATGAAAGCCGATTTTTTTTTCTTCCTGAATCAAAGGGTAGCAGCATTTGTTGGGGATGCCACTAACATATCTTGTCACAAACCACAGTGGTATTTTTCTCACAAGTTATCTTCATTTTTTAATTCTATCACTTATAACTTCATTGATTATAATTCTATGCTTGTGAGGTAAATGGCACTAAAATGGCACAAGTACAAAACTTTCCAGGACAAGTGTTGAAAGTTTTACTGTTGTCATTATTATTATTATTATTATTATTATTTGTTCATTAAACTGCCATTTATCGCTGATAAAATGAAAGTTTTGATCTTCAGTTTATTAAAATCTTTAGATTTCTGACTTTTGGCATTTTATGACAGCAGTTCTTCTAATAAAAAAATTCGTATGCTTACCTTTTAAAAATTTTTAATACCCTTGCACGTAATTGACTCAAATGAAAAGTAATAGTTTGAGACGAATATCAGTATTTGATGATTAAAATACGTTTCCCAGTAAATGATGTTGCAACACAAATAATCGACTGAAGTAAATTTGTCTCAATATCTAAGGGAAAATATTTTATTATTTTTTCTGTTAAATTTCAAACATATGTTTTGCTATGGAGCGAACGTCACAAATAAGAACCATACCAACACACCCTCAGACTTACATAATACAGAACATATTCGTAAGCAGTGATAAGAAAAATGTTGCAAAGTTTAAGCTAAAAAGGAGTTTGAATATTTCTTAGATCTGTATCTGGTTCATTGTTATTTACATCAATAATCCATCTCGTAAATACTTTGAGAAATTCGTAGCAGATAAAATACAGGGTGTCTAGAAAAAGACTGACTGTTTTCAAAAATTTATAACAGGAGAATGGTTAATGATAAAAAAAAACAATTCTTGCAGAAAATTCATGTGGTGGATGCTAAATTTTTTCCCTTCAGAGTTCCAAATTTTAGTTCAAAAGTGTTTCAAAAGATGGTGCTGCACATAATAAGCCTGTAAGTCAAAGAAGAAGAATTGAAATTCAACGATTTTTTTCCGATTGCGACATGTGGTTACAGCCAACGATTGTTTAAAATATTGTTTTGCTCTTTTGCTCATTTTTTTTTGAAAAGTTATGATGTAATTTTCTATTTTTTTTTTATTTACGGGCTTACTATTTTCAACGCCATCTATTGGAAAAATTTTCAACTAAAATTTGGAAATCGGGGGGGGGGGGAATTTACGGCCCATCACATGAATTTTCTGCAAGAATTATTTTTTTATCATTTACCTTTTCCTGTTATAAATTTTTGAAAACAGTCAGTCTCTTTTAGGACAACCTGTAGTCTCTACCAGTTTTTACCTAGCTCCCATAAAACATTTTCATCCAGTGTCAATGAATAATGAAAAAGATATTGTGCATCATATTCCTTGAAGACTATCTTTTCAATTTTTAACACCGAAATATCAGTTGGATATTATACCCCTATTCTGATAAGGGAAGGTAAAAGAAGGTATCTGCACATTTTTTTCGTGTATCTTTTATTCCTTTTTTTTCTATCTTTCGTTTTTTTTTTAAACATTTTTCTCATTTACAGTACTTTAGCTTTATTGTAGAATGTACAAAGCGTGCGTATTTGGTTTCCGTTGCAGATAAAACACAAAAAAATAGTCAAATTTCAACATTTCTCTTTTCCAAAACGAGTTTCTTCAAATATCTCAAAAGCTCATTTCTGCAGATACTGCCATTTACCTCTCCAAAGCAGTATTTTTTTAATGTAAACTTAGTTCGCTTTAATGCTTGAACTACATTACTTTAATGCGTTCATGATTTATAAAAGAATTCGCTGAATACTTCGGTAAATACTTTACAGGAAATGATACTAACGGAGAAATTGCTTTTGACTTTAAAAACGTTTAGTAAAAAGAGTTTATTTTTTAATTTTTTTTTGTTTGCTTGATATTACTTTTTCCTCTGTTATGTTCAAAATAAATTATGAATGTGTATGTATTCTCTAAATGCGATGCTGTTGTTATGCCGTATCCTGAATCTGTGACGAAAATACGTGCAAACAATGCTTTAAACTGAAAAAAAAAAAATGCTGCAGAATGAGCCACTATCTCACTCTCGATCTAAAGACAATGAATGCTCTTCGATCTTAGGAAACCAAATACAACATAATAATCGGAAATAATATTAATATTCCAGAGTAACCTATCAACTTTGATATCCATAATAAGTACATGCCACTGATACCCTTTGTTAGGAAAACTACA
Organism: Uloborus diversus; assembly: GCF_026930045.1. Classification (NCBI taxonomy): domain Eukaryota; kingdom Metazoa; phylum Arthropoda; class Arachnida; order Araneae; family Uloboridae; genus Uloborus; species Uloborus diversus. The sequence goes on along the minus strand of NC_072732.1, from coordinate 90,057,755 downwards.
TCGTGCTCATTATCAGAAAAAATAACAACAACAAAAAAAATTGTTCGCACAATCTTAAATTCATGGTTGCCTGACAAATAATCGCATGTTTTGCTTTGATTTGGCTTGATGCAAAAAACATTTTTTCCCCGTAATGCATATTTTTATGTCAGCAAAATTTGGGGCAAACGTGATTTCATGGCACGATTTTGCCAATATGTGCACCTTCGCTAAATAAGCGTTCTCAACTCGGAAATTAAAAACGATGCCAAAAAGGCAAATATTTTATCCAAATTATATTTAAATGGCCAATCAATGAAAACGTTGTTTTGATTCTGTTTCATCGTCTTCAGCTCTGCTTTTACATAATGTTTATAAGATTGAAGAAAGCATTTTGCTTGTAACCTCGATTAGGAAAATGGATCTTATATTCAAATACGTAGATTATTGTTATTACTGTGAAATTATTGTACATAATAATTTTCAGCCTAATAATCTGTGTGGAAAAGCAGGGATAAAAAGAGAGTACTTGAAAATTAATGTTGACCATGCAACAATCTATCCGATAAAATGCATTATTAAATGAGATTTTTCCCCTCGAAAGAATTTCCATTATTACGGATGTAAGCTTCTTTTTTTTTTTTTTTTTTTTTTTTTTCAAACACACGAACATGAACGATTTTCGTGATTTTCACGAAACTTAACTTAAGAACGAGCACAACAAATAATTCATCCGACTGTTCTTTAGTACAAAGAAAACTACGATAAATCATAACTAAAAACATAATAAAATAAGTATGCTGAAACGAAAAGTATATATATTGTCAATAACTTTGAGTTATGAAATTTGCTTGCAAGAAATAAATTTATTTGTGATGTTAATCATTTTACAGCGAAATAGTGATAAAAAATGATAACTGTAAAATATATATTTTTTTTAATATTGAATACTAAATGGTTCGTAATACAATGATAGAAACATGCAAGCAAAAGTGGAAATAGGAACAAGATACAAGCAAACAATGTCTGTGGCAGCTAAAAAACTTCTACAAAAACAGTCAAAACTTCCATTGAAATTCACGCTACAAGCATGATATTTTATAGCAGTTTGTATGGGTTGCAGTTCGTACTGAGGCTAAGGGTCTTGCTTTTAAGTATGTTTCAATTTTTATCAAAGATGATCAAATGTAGATAATTAAATACGATATACATAAATCGATGCAATTAAATGCTAAATAGATAGATAATTAAATGCTGAATAGATATATCGTTAAATATGGAAGTAGTTAAATATTTAATGGATCAGAGATCAAAAACGTAGCACCTTAAGGAAAAAGAATAATTTGAATTCTGAGAGAAGCCTGCACTTCAAAGTTTATGTTATAACTATATTGCTCTCTAATTTGTCAAGTGAATGCAATTCTAAAAGAAAAATTTAAAATCGAGATTTTTTTATTTTTAAATAATTATGATGAAAGCATGAACTGAATACGGTTACTAATTTTTCATCTCAGTGCAGATAATAATTTTTCAAGTCAAATGTCTTACATTACCTATTTAAGGGTACTAAATAGGAAATTAGTACCCTTAAATAGGTAATGTAAGATTAGGGAGCAATTAGGGTATTACCTAATTGCTCAGTCGCACTCGCTTTAAGGTTAATGGGTGAAATATAAATAAATTTGATATAGATGTGTTAATAAAAGCCGCATTTCAAGTATTGTTTTTTAATGTAAGTAATAGCGCTTCCGTGCATAAAATAAATCGCAAATGAAAATAAAACTTGTGATTCGTAACTGAGAGCTATGTTTCATATTGTGTTATTATTCGCTTCGAGCATATTATGACGGGCCGCTTTTTTATCCAGTTTCATTGTTCAGCAACTAGATTTTTTTGTTTTGTTTTGTTTTTATTTTTACACAAGTTTTAATGCAAATTTTTTTGGCGACTACTTAAAGGAAGATGAAGTTTATTACTAATGTCATAAACAGTTGCAATATCAGAGTTTCCTGCTGTTAGTAATGCGCCTTTGTACAGTATAAAAAATTTAGCATTTCATTCTTTTCTTATTCATTAAGTTCTGAAATGTTATTATTATAAGATTGTTTGCTGACACTCGGTTCGATAAATTGTTATTCATAAAAAAATTCCACTTCAGTTTACGCCAGAATTACGGAACCTTATCTTTTTTTCCCTTTCTAATGGGGTTACGTAAGAGGCTACACCAATTGCAGGCCCCGAAATAGCATCCATTCTGTCTTTTAGAACGGCTATCGGTGGACGCCATTACCACAAGAATTTTGACGACCCGTTTCCCCTTCATATGAAGGCACCTGGGGAAATTTTCGATACGAAATTACACTAGGAAGTTAACTTGGCGAAGAGTACTCAAAGCCAAACGATCTTTTACATGCCACGCAATAATATGGCATGGACGCCGTCAATTTTCTGCATCTTGAAAGACCACCTCTTTCGAAAAAAAAAATACAAATGACCAGTTTCAATCTATGTACAGCTGATTTGCAGAAAACTGATTAGCTCACTTCTGCACCAATAACAAAACAATCCTATCATGAAGGATTGAATCTACATTGCGATCAATAATAGGTAGAATAAAAGCAGGATAATCTTAGAATAAAGAACAAAATATTCAACTGCAGTACGAAAATACTTTGAAACTAATGCAATTACACGAAGCATAATTGGGAATGGAACTAAAGCGGATTGAAATCCATAAAAGCGGAGACGTGGAATATGATGAAATGCAATAAATGGAAACCGTGTTATAATAATACGATAATGTCCTCCGCCGAATGCCATAAAAGCACAAGCCGAACTGCAAAACGTTCTTTTTTCTTCCTAGTTTTCTCCTTCACAAAGTAACCGGATACACGGTTTGCTGCTTACATCATAACTTAACGGGACTTGTATCAGGGAATGTTCCGGGTAAAAAATTAGACTTCCTGCCCCTGTTGGATAATAAGTATAACCGAAACGAATGCTCGGTTTATTATTTTTGTTTCTGAAGTGAGGGTTTGCTCTGTTTCGACGAGTTAGCGTTCTTACGGTAGCTGATGAAAATAAGAAATCTACATTAGGGTCGTGTAGTTTTGTATTTCCGTTCTCATACATTTGCTACGTGTTAGGACAATCGAGGGAGGGATATTTGGGGGACACGTGCAAGCGATTTTCGGTTCTGCGTGCAGTTGGAAGGAATGGACATTAATTGTTTCACAATTGTAGATTTCATGATATTTTATTAATCGTTTTTGCTTATTAGTAGAAAATCATACTTTGACAAGCATGAAATATTTCATACAATAAATTTTTCTTTAACGTAGGTTTATTAGGTGGACTTAGAATTTTAACTTGCAGAATACAGAGGAGAAACATGTATTCTTTTGATTGCTTTAATATTTTTCAAAACTGTTGGATTCTTTAAAAAAATAGAAAATTTTTGCGTATCCCTTTAATTATGTATACAACATATATTTATCACCAGTAGTTTCCACGTCAGAATTATGGTTTCTAGTACCTGTATTCTCCCACCAGACGGAAGCACCTGATACAACAAAAGCACCTGGGGAAAAACCCAATGTAAAGCTCTTAAAGTTCCCTAGATCTTGGCGGAAAAAACATGATCGTGCAACAATGAAATCTTAAAATAATGAAGTTCGTGCCTAAAGTAACACATTTATAAATGTTTTGGTATGTAATGAAGCAAGTAAGAAATATTTACACTTATCGAACAGATTTCTTTAAAAAGAAATCCGATCAAATCAAATGTATATATTTCTTTAAGCTTCTATTTGTGTGAACTATTTTGTATGGGTTCCAGAACTATTTTTTTGTATGGAAATATTTATACGTACTACACCATATCCTTATTAAAAGTCTTCAATGTTAGGTAGCTTAAACAGTTAAATTCTCAAAAAAAAAAAAAAAAAAAACTATTTCCATCACACCGCTGTGTGATTTTTGAAAAAGCGTTTAATCGACAAGAATGATTTTGATAAACAGTAAAGTTTAGCATTCAAATTTGGGTCGTTCATTGCAAAAACTGGTGTATCTCTTTGTAGATGGTTTTACCATGCCTCATTATACAAAACTTTTAGCAAATTTTTCCTTGGGGGGGGGGACAAGTGCCCAGCTATCATTTGTCATTCTTAGTTATTATTCATCAATATTTCACTTATTTTGGAAAGTTTAGTGGATTCATCTTTATGCTAAAGATATAACTAAATGTAATACTATTCAGCAAATGAATAAGCATTTTAAAATTAGGGAGATACACCACTTTTATATTAAACGACACATTTATTGCTTATTCCTTTTCGTCCTCATTTTCAGTTTAAGTAATAAACATTACTCCTTAAAGTATCCCCCGGGCAGGGGATCTGGATTCCATGCAAGAAAATACAGAATAATTACTAGTGTTGCATTCATAACATGATAAACATAAACTTTTTAACTTAATATTTTAGAAATCTATATTGCAAATTACAAAAACTTTCAGTTTGATAGTAGGATACATTTAAAATGTAATGCTTTCGATCATGAAGATGAAATTTAATCCCTTTAACTCGAGGCTGTCGTTTCAGAATGAAAGACCATGAGTTTAAAATCAGTTTGAAATCTTGAATGAAAACAACATCAAATACTACAGAGTAAAAAACAAAATGTTATTTTTTAATGAACCCCATCCATCTTACTATTGTTGTCCTTGAAATATCAAGAAGAATTTTTCCTCTGCCCTTTAGTATTTAAAGAACTGTCAGGCATCAAAGCTACCGCCCAGCTCTCAAAATTTCTTTAATGACACGTTCCACGCTTCACTTGAGCTCCGAAAGGAGAAGAAATGTCCATCCTTCAATGATTATGGACAAGCAAGATATTTAATTAAATGCTCATTTACATTGGGGAAAACACGAACAAACGCGCCAACATAACCACAAATCCAAAAGCACTCTATTTGGCCGTGGCTTTATCCGAGCTTAAGTCTGATTGTATCTCTAATTGAAGCTTTCAAGTGTTATAACTGCTGGTTGAAAATTTGGGCAGCCAATAAAAGAACGGCCACACACGCATTCAGAAGACATAAGAACAACCATTATGGAGCACTGTTATTAGTATTGCATCAATCAAACGTGGGATCTTCAGCTTATCGGACTTATCAGTTCCGTTTATTTATTTGGATTTGCTCCTTGGTGAGTTTTCCTCTTGAGCAATGCTTCCACCCGTGGTGTATACCGTTATCATTAAATTCGCTGTGGGAAAAAAAATGAAAATGATGTTAACAATAGGTACTATTTACTTCGCCCTAGGTGAAGCGATTAGCACTTTTAGATATTCCTCGTTTTCTGTACGTGCAGAGATTTAGCTATGAAGGATATAATATTAAAATAATTTTGATCGATGTGTGTTGCTTGAGGGTTTACGTAAAGTGTGACATTCACTGAAGATGGGGGTAATTTGTTCCACAGGAAAAAAAAAACTCTGCAAGGTGTTTATCACTTCGGATTCGACCAGTACAATACGTAGCTCTCTATAATCAGGAGCCACTTTACCAACCGCAATTAATGGAATATCGCAAAATTGCTCATTAAAGTACAAGCAGTTGGTTCTTTTTCTTTGTTTCATTAACTTTTTTTTTTTTTTTTGTCAAACCGCACTCAAATGTGTGAAGATAATAACTCGTGAACAAAACAACAAAAAAGAAGAAAAATAAGTAATAATTGATAAATTGATAATGAAAAAAAATCTTTCAATATAAATAATAGGAATAAACAATAAGACTTCAAATAAAAAAGGGAAGCATCAAAAAGAAGTATCTTGGCCAAGATGGTTGTCGGATGAAAAACGTTTTGTTAAAATTTAGACAACACCTGGGCTGCGGAGTCAAAGGGACAATGATCGACTCCAGGAATTTCAGAGTTTCCGACTATGACTCCTTTTTCCAAAATCAGTTCGACTCCGACTCGGCAAGCACTGGCATGCGGACTTAGAAGGGAAAGGAGCAACTCCGACATTGACTCTAGGAAATTTACACCTTCAACTATCGACTCCGACTGCGACTCATTTTCCACAAAATCAGTCTAACTCCGACTCCATAAGCACTGGCAGAGCTGCGAACTTAGAAGAGAAAGCTCCGACTCCGACTACGAATCTTGGAATTTTACACCTTCTACTATCGACTCCCACTTCTTTATCTCACAATCAGTCCGATTCCGACTCCGCAGCTAAACTTCCCTCAAAAACTATTAGGAGAGAAGACAAACACTAATCGAATGATGCATTGAGATTGAAAATGAAAAATTGCTTTTAAAAGTTTCCTAATTATAGCAAAAGCAAGTTGATTTGCTAAAAAAATAGCCTTGGTTTATGTATGCAAACGTGGAAACTCAAGTTTATGCTCAGTAACCTTGTCCGATATTTGTATTTTCCGTCTTTTTCTAAAAAGAATGAACATTGAGAATGGGTTAAAAAAAGCTTGTTTGCATATGTATCAAAGTTAATCACTCAAAACTCAATCAATAGGCTGCAGCTTTATATTATTTCTAGATCTTCCTCATTTGAAGTTTCGCTTGATTTTTGTGTTAGTTTCTACGGAAATTCGAAACGAATTTATTCGGTATTGCAGAATAACAATTTCAAAACGTTAAATTTAATATTAAACATTTTTTACCTTGGTATCGAAATAACTGCTCAAATTTGAATTTAAAAAATGTTCAAATAACGAATGAAACAGGAGAATGAAGTGTCCTATGAAAATATCTTTTGAACAAAAAAAAAAGGTTTTGCTCAAATCGGGAATTTTCCTCAATTCTTACTAGGAGGGAGGTAAACAGATCGATCGATATACATTTCCTTCGCTTAATATGCATACTTATAGAGTTTATGTTGCTGCATTTTTATTGAGTTATTTATATCATTAATTATTAATAACGTATTTTCTTTTAATTTTGATTATTTACTTACTTTGATTAATTTTTGTTTTAGCGATACGTTCACAGAATAACAAACCCTCTTCAACGGTTTCATTCCTTTCGATCATTTTTTCAACCTTTTACAGGAAAGATTAAAAACGAAACACAAGCATGTATTTCCGCTGTACAATTTCAGTCATGGGTGTTATGGCACACTGTACAACAACAGTGGCTCCCAAAAGTGTTCGTACACTTTGAAATTTTTTAGTAAAACCAAAATAACGCGAAACTGAATTCGAATATGAAGTTCAATTTTTTTTAACATCATTGCTATGTCATTCTAAAATAAACCCTGTATTCTTTTTAAAATATTGACGGATCTTCTTTTTGAAATGGGTGAAAAATACGAAGAGACGGAGAAATCATATGCCACAACAGTCATCGTACACTCAAATATTTTCGAATGAATTCATGGATAAAATTATCACATATCTTTTTATTATTATTTTTGCATTGTGTTGACCCTTAAAAGTCATTTGGCTTAATTTTTATTTATTTATTTATTTATTTTCTTTATTTATTCCTTAATACTGTGCTTATTGCTTTAAAATGGCTGGTATTCGTAAAAAACCACAAACATCATTCGAAATTTGAATTTTTTCCTCACAGTAGCAGTAAATTAGTTTGAAATGTCTCTAAATTAGTTAATTTATTCCATTCTATATTAAAGTGCTTGAAAAAATGCTTTAAAGAAAAGAATCGGACCGAAAACTAGGTAAGAAAATGTCAACCGGCAAAATTGGTAAAGCGTGATCGGAGAGTTACAGTTTAAAAAATTATGAAAAAGACACATTTGAGAGCTGTAAAAGTTTCTGCAGAGTTAAATGAAAATTTTTACATTTAATGTTCACCAAAAAATTGTTCGCCAAATTCCTTGATTAGCTGGATTAAATGGGACCTCTTTCCGCAGAAATTTTCTTGACCGTGCGAAAAACAGAAAACTTACGCTTTTCGTCACAAAATCAATGATAAATAAGCTCAAAACGCTTTGAAATTACGTCTTACTTACAAATAAAAATGAATTCAACATTTTTGGTTAAATTTTTGTGTAATTTTAAATAGAAGAAAAAATTAAGAACTTTTTCTAAGAACTTAGTTGAACCAGTTAATCTGGACAATGAAGGCGTTCTTGTGTGAGGATGCATATCAGCACCAGGACTTAGTAATTTGGAATTTTTTGCTGAAATAATGAATCATACTGTTCATTTAAATATTTTAAAAACCAATTTTAAACTATTAGCCAAAAATTTGGTTATCGGAAACAACTTTGTTTTTTATCAAGACAACGATAAGAAGCACACGGTTTTCAACGTTTGCGTCAAGTGCCTCAAAAATGGTCCTAAAGGTTAGAAAATATCCCTTTAATCTCCAGATTTTAATTTAATGTAACATATTTAGAAATATCTGGAGGCTAGATTACGAAAATACGGCTTTGAAACTAAAATAGAGCTAGTAACAATAAGACTCGAAGAGGGTTGAACACTTACTTAGAAATTACGCAAAAAAAGAAAGAAAAAAGAATGAAATCTATTCCCAGACGTTTAAAAAGTGTTATTGATGCTGCATAACATTCTACTAAATAATAACTTAATACAAAGTTAGATTGTTCAATAATATATAGAAATTTTTAAAAGTGTATGAAGACTTTTGTGAGATAAAATTTCCGGCACTTTTTGGTTTTTGATTTTTAAAAAAATAAGTTTTAATATTAAAAAAATATATTGCGTCATTTTGTTGAAAATTTATCATAGATCTTACAATTAAATACTTATTCCGAAATATTAATTCTAACCAATGGATAGGGACCTATTTCATTGAAAGTCGTAGGTGTACGAACACTTTTGGGAGCCACTGTACTTCACTAGATCAGAATGTGACTTCATTTTCAAGCATGACTAAAAGAAAGATAATGCATGATGTTAAACCAAGCTGAAGTGCTGTAACTTATCAGCTAAATATGAGATACAAAAGAAACTGTTTGCTTTCATTAAACGATTTTACTGATGAGATTGAATAAATATTAAATGTAACTTAATATAAATATATATTAGTATAAATTAATCAGTAATGTATATTTATGAAGATTATGTTTCTAAATTGAAGATTTAAATGAGATAATAATTGGAGATTTAGTATAATACTTAACGCGCTACTTAGGTATGAAATGAATGAAGTAGTCCAGGAATCTGAAAAATTTGTTTTGCTAACAAAAGTGTTTAAATGAAATGAAATGAATAAATATCGTTGTGCAACCAAGTAACAATAGTAAACAACGTAATTAAGCATAACTTAGCAAACTGATTTTTTTTTCAGGGTAACAAGGAATCTCATTTTCAATGCAACAAAGGGTGAGTTTTAGAATAAAAAGTCAAAGAGTTCCTTGAAACCCTGAAATACGTGTCTACAATCACTGCTTAATTACTTTGTTTACTATTCTTATTGAAAATGAGTGTGCCTACCTCAGATTTTTTTCTCAAGCGGACGTGATAAACAAGAAACTTTATAAAGTCTACAATTGGAGTTTCTAACTTGTGTTTAAAAAATGATAGCTGGGATTTTCTCTAGTATACGTACTTCGGTCAAATTCAAAGCATCTGTTCCTGTAAGTGACACATTGCCTTTTCGTCCCAGGAAATATAGTTTGAAGAACAAATTATGAAAACTCTAAAAGAAATGAAAAATTAGCTCTATTAAAAAACTGAGAAAAAATTAATAAGTTAATGAGAATTTCTTTATAAAGAATGAATCATTTGATGATAAAAATATTTGTTCAAGCTCAGAAATAAATGAAGAAATAATACTAATGAACAAAATAGGAAATAAATTTCAAAAAGAAAACATATACAAAATTTTGAAAGTTCGCGAATGAAATGTATGAAAAGTTCTCAAATAAATGAATAAATAGTTGAGAAAATCAACGTAAAAACAAATGTTTAAAAATGCAATATCATTTTTAAAATTAGAAAATAAATTATATAATGTGAATAAATATGTGAAAACCTAAGTGAAAAAGAAATGCTGGTTGTTGAAATGAACTTACCGTTTAATATTTAATGAGAAAAAAAATTTGAAAGCTCATCCAATGAAGTGCTCTTAGGAAGATGAAGCAAAATATAATTCCAGTTAGAGCTCTATTAAGAAAAATGATGAGCAAAATATGAAACAGACGACTAAAAAGCATCATCGTAATGAACCATAAAAACTGTTTACGACGCCATTTCTCTTCGTATTATTTTTATTTACTTCTTTTCACATATAGCAGCATTATCATCCCACTGTTACACGTCAAGAAGACTTTATTTTATGACGGAAAAATATTTATCCTCATTAACATTCCATTGTTCCAACGTCCAGGAATAACCAACTACAAGCATCCATGTTTTTCCCTTTGAATCAATTCATAATACCTAAAAAGATCAATTCAAAAGTCAAAAAAACTTCCTCACCAGTAATGATGACTTTGTCTTGACAGATTACTATGGTTTTGATGCTGAAAGACCTTTTAATGGCACCTCACATGGTGTTTTATGACCCATAGAGTTTCAACCCTGTCCTCACGAGTAACCCGATAGAGTCGTGAAAAAACAGTGGAAAGAAAGGGTTAATCACGGAGGAAGATGGAAGCTACCGGAATTACCTCATACCCATCCACAAGATGACGGCTTTTGGGTGGTATGTCGTGACGTGCGGTAAGCATAGTTTGATAGATACTTTAATACTGGTTTGTCTTCACTTTTAATGGCATCTTCGGAAGCTTGCCCTTGCTCCCGGAGAACACGTGATGTATCGGGATCTGCATTTTATCGGATTGGTCACGATTTATGAAGATCTTATGACCCGTTTTTGAAGGAGCCGATATGGTTGAATAATTTCGCTTTCTTTGCACTTTCGGCTATCACGAGTGGATGCGGTAGCTGCTTTTATAGATGGGGTTATATTTTATCGCAGGTATTTCCAATCAAGTTTTGCGAAAATAAGAAAATCGCGCACCAATTTATCGTTTTTGCAATGTGGAACCTTTATCATCCACTTTCAAAAAATACCCACCTCAATCTGAACTTGAGGGAACTCGCTTATAGGTAAAAGTTTTCTTTTAGCTAAATAGCTCGGTAATTACTTGCAAGTTGACATTTTTCATGCTCTATAAATAAATAAACCTTAATTACTCGTAAAGGATCATTGGACATACTGCTATTCATAAAGGTTCACTGTTGTATTTATTTTATATATATAAACACAACATTGACGGATCCAGCAGGCGGCGATGGCTCCCCCTTCCTTCGAGTCAATTTTTTGCTTAGTAATATTACTTTTTATTCTATGGGTTTTTTTTTTTTTTTTTTTTTGAAGACAGAATCTTTTGTTTTTAGAAACAGAATACGAAAATGCAGTAAATTGTTATTTATGCCCAATGCTATAGTTGTGTCAAGTTTGAAAAAAAGCAGGGAAACGCCGTTCTCCAAAATATGTGGTATATTATTGTCAAAAAATGCAATTTCAATATGTGGGGCTTTAAATCCCCTATTTTATAAAAACTATTGTCGTTTTAAATCACCTATTTTATAAAAAAATAGATGTCTGCCTTTTATATTAATGCTGGCGTAGCTAATCTAAACTGACATGTTTGGCCTGTAAAAAGTCCGTCAGTCACGATATCTACCCTATAAAAAGGTGCGTTACCCAAAACAACAGAATTAGCATTCATATAAAAGTGAAGCAATTAGACGAAAATGGCAAGTGACAGAATAAAAAATTTAAGCATAAAAAAATAGTATAAATCGTTGGAGAAAGTCTCGTCTGCTTACGCGCAAGAGATGATAATAGTAAGTTTGGCAGGTGCTGCTATGTAGTATGGTTAGAAAAGCTTTTCAATGAAATTTTGCTTATAGTTTGAACATAGCAAGCGTTTCATTCAAAACTAAACGAATCCATTTACATCCTTTTGCTCCTCACCGCGTGAAATTATCTCACATGTTCAATATTGAACTCAAAAGTTTTTTTTTTTTTTTTGACGATCTATCTAATTATTCAAATTCGTTTTCTGATTCGTAAATATCTGAATCAAAAAATTATTGCTGTTTCACTTTCAAAACAAACAAGAAGTTCCGTCTAGAACTAGACGAGCCTACTTTCCCGTATACCCATACTACTTTCTAGTACCTGATCAATATTCTCAAAAATAGCTAAAATCGCAAATTTTTTCAAACATATTTTTTTTAATATTTTAAGCTGATTTCTAGGAATAAAATATTCCATACTTTTCTTCAAAAAAACGAACAAATAAAATAGCAGCACCTTTTAAACAAAGCAGCTAATACACTTCTTTCCATTAAAAAATTTTTTTAACAGCTTTCAAAACGAAAAAATGATAATAAGTTCATTAAAATAAATACATCATATAAAAAAAATCGTTTCTTTTTCCCCTGTTGCCGAAAATAATTTTTTAAATAAATTAATGCACTTACCAAAATAAAAAAAAACAATAAAATGTCGACTTAAAGAAATAATTTTCATTGTCAAAAAAAAAAAAAAAAATCGTCTGCGCATATTTTTCGAGTTTATTCACCGAAAACTAAATACCTAAATTAAAACTTTAGCGTGAAAATAAAAACAAATCATATCAACAATAATTATTTCACAGTTAAAACCACAGCAGCGGAGTCGGAGTCGGAGTCAATCTCATTTTGGGATAAAAGAGTCGGAGTCGAATATCCAAGAATCGGAGTCAGTCATTTGTCCTCCGTGTATAAATGTTTGCCAAAGCTACGAAGTCAGAGTCGAAGTCGGGGAGTCGGAGTCCGATTAATTGTCGGGAACAGGAGTCAGAGTCGGTGTCAGGTCCCCCTAAATTCTCGGAGTCGGAGTCGGGAGTAGGTCGTCGAGAGCTATTTCCAACAAAGTTTGTTTGAAGTAAATCCGCCTTCAAGTACGGAATCTACATTGACTTTCAGTTTCCCCGTAGGCGCAAATGTTAAGGGATTTGAACTGTTCAAAATTGAACGGAAAATTGTTCAAATCAAAAAGATATCTTATATACAAGTTTTTTATCAAAAGCTTTTTCCTACAAAGTTTGTTTGAAGCAAATTCGCCTCACAGTTCGGAATTGCTTTGAATTTCCCCGTAGGCGCTAGTGTTAAGTTTTTTTGAACTGTTCAAAATTGAACAAAAAATAGTTCAAATCAAAAAGTGAAATATGGGAATGAGGTGTCCTCGCCGAGATCTTTCGAACAAAAAAAAGTTTGTTCGAATCGGACTATTCATTCAAAAGTTATTAGGGGGGGACAGACAGACAGACCGACAGACAGACAGACAGACCGACAGACAGACAGACCGACAGACAGACCGACAGACATTTTTCCCCATCTCAATACCCTACTTTCCAATTTTTAATTTTTCAATATTTATTTAATTATTTTATTTATTTTTGACTTTTTTTTGTATTTCACGATATTTTTAAGATGCATTAAGCCTTCTTTCATGCTTTTTTCTACTTTTTCTGACTTTTACTGGGAAAGTAGGCTAAAAAGAAGCAAATCAACTTATTATTATTCAACACAACAAACATATAAATCTACGGACACGTTTTGTTCTCGCTAAACTATTGAACTCGGTAATTATGGGTATTTACCGAAAAAACACAAAGATATCTTAATCGCCCTTGTAAACGGACTCAGTATTTTGTTTTGGATTGATAAACAAAATCAACCAAATAAAACATCATTTCAAACTTTCTTCTTCTTCTCGTCCATACTACTCATTTCAGTATCTTGAACAAGCAGACCTACATCACGGAACGGCAACGCAACATCACGGTAGCACGTCTTACTTGAATTTCCCTCACGATTTCCATTGCAGCCTTGTAGGAGCCATTTTTCATTCTGTCTGTTTATACCTGATTTTCTATCGTTAGGCTCATACTCCGCTTTCTGTAAAGATCCGAAAAAAATCTCAGCTAGCTGATTGTATCTAAATTTCGTAAATGATGTGTGTATGGTGGTGGTCTATTTTATAAGGCTTATCTCAGATTTGGATTCAAATGAATACTTTGAGCTTGGTTCATCCTTCATTTTATTTAGGTAATCGAATGAGAAAAAGGATGTATCCTTATGAGCTTACTTTCTTGTAAAGTATTTCAAAAAAAAAGGAAAGTAGGAAAGAAAAGATGAAAGCGTGAAAGAAGGCTTAGCATCCAAAAAATATCGCTAAAAGCAAAAATTCAACAAACAAAAATAAATTGATGAACTAAATACTGATAAAGGAGAAAAGATAAGTTTTTGAGATTGGAGAAAGTGTTTATAGGTTTGTTGATCGGAATGTCTATGATTTCGTTTAAGACGATAAGTCAATTTGAATAAATTGCATTCGTTCGAATGATGTCGGCCAAGCCACCTTATTCACAGAGTTCATTTTTTGACTTGAACAATCTTCAGTTCAACTTTGACCAGTTCAAAAAAACTAAACAATAGCTCGTACCAGAGAATTAAGAAAGTATAAATCTCGATCGGACATGCGAATTTGCTTTTAACAAACTTTGTTGAAAAAATATCTTGATTAAAAACATTCACCAAAAAGATGGTTTTGATTCAGCTTTTTTTTACGTATTCTTTTAAACATTTTTCAAAACGTTTAACCCAAACAAATACGTAAGAAATGTTAGTTTGTTTATGTAAAAAACAAGCAACTTTAAAAGATAATTTTTAGAATGGTAAAGGGGAGAAAATTGTGCAGATTCTACAGATGTTAATAATTTTCTATCTATCTACTATATATTAAAATCTGTTCGCGTCCGTCTGTCTGTCTGTCTGTCTGTCTGCCTGTCTGAAGATCGATCTTCTCGAGAACCGCTGCGAATCGAGAGTAAAACGAGATACCGATCAATTCGAAATTTTCCAAAGAAAACAATAGGACCAATCTCGTAATTTTGCGACTTTAATTAGCGGAGATATTAATTAAAACGTTAATTAACATAACGTTATTCAGGAATTTTTATTTCTTTCCTGTTGCCATTTTGCATATGCGTGAGCAAGTAAAATTCTAATAATTGTTTTAAAAGAGATTTTTTTTGGCTGCTGTCTAAATCTTAAAACAACGTTTCCATCTAGAATTTCATTTTAAATTAGTTTAAAATTGGTTGGTCTATTCGGACGTAGTCTTTATTTTATCGTCTGTCCTTTTTTTATTTTTTTCATTCAACGTTCTTAACTCTTTTCAGCATATGAAAGTTGTTTCTTTAGCTATGTTTATCGATATGTTTATCGATTGTAGTGTAAGTTTATCATTCACCGGTCTCATATTTTGGTACACTTAGGATGTGCGACGAATTATGTTTATTTTGTTGGACTTTTTCCCGTCACATGGATGAGTTTTCGAATTGTAACAAGTCTCTTTTTCTTTCCTGTTTCTATTTTTAAAATACAGTTTATATCGGTAAAGGAACATGTTAAATTAAGATTGTTTGGATTTCTATGTGAAACAGAGTTGAACAAAAAAGATTGTTTTTAAGGATTTTAACTAAAGCTAAATTGGAATCTGATGACTTGGTATTAAATTAATGCTTATTAGTAGTTATTTAGTCTTGGTGCTTTAGTTTCACGTAATCAACCAAAAAGTATGTGTCATTCTATGTAAAAAGCTGATTGTAATTGTACATAAATAGTTCAGATATAGTCTATCAGATGTAATTCATTTTAACGTGAGCACAGATTATAGTTGATAATGCATATATTTTCATCTTTTGTGCTAATTGAAAATACTCATAACTTGTATCATTGATAACTATGATTAACGTTAAGGAGATTTTTGCCAAAAATATGCTCTACTGGTATTTTCAAAACCTTGCATTACGCGTATTTATTTACTCCTTAGCGCTTTAGAAACTGATGTCAGAGTAATACACAAAACTTCAATTGGACATCTCTTTCATTTTTTAAGTAGCCCGTGCAACGCCGGACACGCTGCTAGTTAGTAAATAATAGCCGCAATGAAATTTCTAGAAGCCCTTAACATTGTCGAGAGTTATAGATTGATCAACTGAACCAAAGTGAAATTAATTCAATCAGCGAGAAAACTGTTCCTTTTTTCATTATAAATGATTAGCGATCATTTTTGTTTTTGGCAAGGATTAAAAGTTAAAATAAAATGTATTTGAAATATATTTTCTTTTTTAGTGGCCTATTTTAGCGATGGTAAAAAATAAAATAAATAATTATTTTGTAAAAAAAAAATAAGTTGATCTCATTAAAATTGTACATTATTGTTAAGCAATTTTTGTATTGCAATTGCTCTTATTTTATTTTATTTTTAAAAAGGAAATGGAAAATCAAATTATGTTCAACAAAATTGTTGTAAATCATTAGTAGGATTTGTATCTTATATTTCTACTCACTTACACATTGCACTAGAAAAACAGTTCTTGATATCAAACAATTGGAATTTGCTGAAACTTTAAGGCAGCTGGAGAAAATTATTTTGATGTTGGTTTTGTTCCAACGTAATTGTTGTTATTTACAATTAAGTCATAAATATATTTGGTTAATGTTTTATATCGTTGCCTCAGAGCAACACTAAGACATCTAATCCCAGAAATTACACGATGATATCCTACTGTTGCTCTGATATCTACATACTACTACTGATTCTGATACATATCGTGGCAATATGTTGACTGATGCAGTTTGATTAACTTAAAACCAAACCAAATAATAGCGAGAGAGAAGAGACAGAGAAGTAAGATAGATATAAAGAAAGAGAGAGAGAGAAGTGTGTGTGAGAGAGATAGAGAGAGAGAGACGGTAGAGAGAGAGAAACAGAGAGACTAGAGAGGAGAGAGAGAAGAGAGAAAGGGAGAAGAGAGAGATAGAGTGGGAGAGAGAACACAGAGAGAGAAAGAGTGAAGCGGCAGCTGTTAAAAAAATGATGTTTGCAAGAAGAACGTAGTCTCGTTTAGTTGTGAATGGACTTCTTGTAGTTTAGTGGAACAAGTACATAAAATAGGAATACTGTATCATTTTATAAAATTCAACCCATTCAAGTGTCAGGTTTCAGTTTTTCTCTTGTAAGATTTTTTTTTACTCTGTTCAACTTAATGTTTAACTTAAACTTCACTCATAAAACTATGTTTTGGAATTTTTCAGAAAATTCAGGGCCATTAAATAGTGTTTTTAACCTATTTTCCAGTAAAATGTTTTTGAAAGAAGGAAGTATAAAAAAATTCTTTTAGTGAGGTAAAAATCTCGCTTAAAACAGGAAAAGTGTCAAAAATAATTTAAATAAGTAAAAAAATATTGAAAAATAAAAAATTAAAAGTTGGGTATTGAGGTGGGAAAAAGTGTTCATTTGGTCGATCTGTCTGTAACACCCCACTCCGACTAAATTAACTTCAGTGGAAAAAATTTGAGTCAAAAAATAAAACATGCTATTGTTGAAAAGAGTACGGCCAGTACACCTCTTATCACATTTAATTTTTAACTTAGAACTTTTTTTTTGTTCAGATTAAACAACTCAAAAGAAAAAAAAAACTTCTCATTGTTGCCACAATGAACCTAAATTAAGTAGAACTAAATGGTGAACTTGCTTCGAATAAACTGTGTGAGGTATTTATTGAACGATATAGAACCAGAAACGAGCTTTTCAGGGAAAAAACCCCTTAACATTAGCTCCCATGGGTAGTTTTTGTCTGTGTACTGGACTAAAAACAAATTTAACGGCTGCTATGATGTCATAGATGCTTCGTACAAATTTATATACGCAGAAAGTTCCTTGCTTTGAACTGGTGCAAAAAACTTTAAAACATACGAGACGGTCTTTCTTCTTTGTTATTGGTAAAGATTCTTATTCTTTTCCTTTTAAAAATTATTTTCCTGAATAGTAAATTTAGTTACATAAGCGATTCTAAAAGCAAAGCTATAAATTCGAAAAAAAATTTAAATTAATTTAAACTACGATTATTTTCTACCAACAACAAATCGAAACGCATAAAAAACTCCTAGAGTATAATTTATCGTTTGAAACTGCATAATATAGTTCTAGCATTCATTTCTTTTCTGCACGACGTAACAAATCAATTCCTGGTCAATTCCATTTGCGAAATTTTGTTCTGCGTCTAAATAATAAATGATATAAATCCATTATCACGTAAAGTAGCTCTGTAAGCATTCTTATATGGATATTGCTGCTCTAATGATGAAATACTTTCGTTGCTCTGAGGATTGGATAGCTTATTTGGTATAATAAACAATGCGATACGAACGGTAGTGCAGGGCTGAAGTAGGTCAGAAAAGATGGAGATAACTCGAAAGGAAAGATTCTAAATTAAATTTTTGAAGATTTCGTGCAGTTTTCTAGACAAAGTTATTTGAAACTGAATTACTATATATTATTTCTACATTTTGTAAAGGAAATAGAACAATAAATATTTTCCTGTTGCTTGATTTTTTACATAAAAAATAGTTAAGAATCGTTATGTATGCAACTGAATTTACGGGTGTAATTCGGGAAAATTGAAATGTGTGCAAAAATTGTAATTTTACTGTGCATTTCAGTAAGTAAGTCGTTCGTAATTGCAGTTAAAATGAGTTTTTATCAATTATTCTTCCTATTATTCTAACATTATGGTAGAATTAATAGAATTAAAAAATGAAAATCGCAGTTGCAATAGAGCAATAGCTTTTAGAAGACAACTACTTTCTCATTATAATATTAAAATACTAAGCAGAATTTATATTATCTGTCCTAGCTAATGGCGAATAGTAAGACTTTCAAACATAATATTGATATTTTGATAAGAAGAATTGCTTAACTCGAGTCGATAGTTGGGGGGGGGGGACTATTAACTGTAGTCAAGAATAATACTGTACGTATGTCGCTCATTTGGAAAAAGAGTGCCACAATAAGAAAATTTTCATTTTCTTTTTCTTTTTTACTTCCTTTTACAAAAAAGGAAATATTGTATTCGCAAAAAAAATTTCACTCAAAAATCGGCCTTAATTTCCATTTTTCTCAACCCCGAATGAATGTTGAGGTTTTTTTTTCAACCCGACCACACGTGGATACATGCCTAGGAACCTACAGACACCCGAAATATCCATTTTGACGACCCCCCAGTTGATTACAACGAAGTTTCTCGTGTGCGTATGTGCGTATGTATCTCGCATAACTCAAAAATGGTACGTCCTAGAAAGTGGAAATTTGCTAAGTAGACTCCTAGTGGGGGCCTAGTTGTGCACCTTCCCTTTTGGTTGCATTCGGATGTTCCAAAGGGGATCTTTTGCCCATTTTTGGGGGGAAATCATTGTTAATTACGATTTAAGCTAAAGTGGTGTTGTAATTAGTCGGACACTTGGCGATATATCGCCAGTCTTTTGGTCGCCAAGTTTTGTCGCCTGCTTGGCTACAAATTTGGCGGATTTTTTTTTTTTTTTTAAATTTTAAATTTGACTTCAATATGGCCACTGTTGGTGATACTTAGAGAGTAAACAATTGAATCCCATTAAAATTGCCAATAATAGGGAAATGACATTAAATTGGAGTAAGAGGAAGTCATGTGATGCACACATCAGCTCGTTTTTTTTTATCTTCTAATAACCGATATAATAATAACCGATAAAATATTAACCGATATTATTTTATAATAACCGATATTTGTTTGAATATTAACCACTGGAGAGCACAGCAAACTTGCTTTTCTTAATGAAAATTTCCCGAAGAGTTCAACTTCAAACGCTTCTCCTGTAAAATTTCATTTCTTCGTATTGTGGTACTCTCCTTCCAAATGAGTGATGTATTGTTGAACTATTACTCTAGTGAAGATTACAAAAAACAAATAAAATAAAAAACTATATAGGGAAAAAACTTAATATTTTTACTATAACTTTTTTTTTAATTTTATGTATCAAGAACTAAACTAACAAATGTGTAAAGATAAATTTTTGTTACTTTTTGAGTAAAACAATAATCCATTGTTGCGCAGTTTATTTCAATATATTCGCTTTTGGACATAAGGTAAGTTACAAGATAATAAAAACTAAGATTTCAATAGAAGAAATAATTCTTTAAACAAATACTATGATTAGTTAAATGTCACACAATGGAATTTTTTTGGGTTAGAACATGATGATTCTTTCATGTTGTGTTGTGTACAACTTTTGTTTTTACATATACTTAGCCTCTAAAACAAAGCAGGGAATTCCTAATATACTTCAAAAGTTGTTGTTGTTTTTTCATTTTGCAAAAAAAACTTAAAACTTAAAATATTTGTAACATGTGTTTGATTATATTTTTATCGATTCAGCATAAAGTAGGAACATTAAACAATACGCAACTTGCCTATATATTTCAGTTGAAACTCACACCCTCCCCCCTTCTCATTCAAAAAAAAAAAAAAAAAAAAATAGGGAAGCGTGCAAAAAAAAAAAAAAAAAAATGGAGGGATTTTAAAGCTATCATTAAAAAAACAACAAAGCTGTTTGTGCAGGGAAAAAAAAACAGGATAATGTTATTATTTTTAATGCTAAAATTACAATAGAAAAAAAAAACGGTTCCTAATCTATTTTGAAAATTTGACCCTCGCATTATGCAAAACTCTCTTAAAAGTCTTAAAATATTTGTAATATTCATTTGACTATGGCGATTGAGTGTTAAAAAAATGCATATAATTAATATACCTAACTTATCTAGATATAGTTAGTTGCCAAAGGTTGAAATTTCCTTTCTCCGTGGAAATTGTACTGCAAAAAGTCAGTCTTCGGATATCAATTAGGGAGACATAACAAAGATCTTCGTGAAGAAAAATCGTGGGTTCTATTTTTTCCAAGGAAAGTGCTAATTTTACTGAATTATTGTGCATTTCACAAATATACTATTCTCGAGGTTGGGGAAAAAAGTCATCCATATATTTCGAACAGTTTTCACACCACGATGTTTTTACAGGTATGTGCTTTATTCAGTGAATTATAGCAAAGTAATTTATTTGACGTGCTGCATTAGAGCGCTCTACTCTAGCAGTAAGTCGCTGAGAAGTCAATTACAAATGGCTAAAACTAGGTTCATAAAAATCATCATCTACATTCAATTAGCTATGCTAAAATTTGCATTTTACACAATGCCCATGTTTTTTATATCATACATTTGCTATCATACCAAATAGTTATGACTAGTATAATAGTAGTGACTAGTCTAATAGTAATGTTTTGTGAACTATGTGCAGTCATCGCTACATAATATATTTGAATCACTGCAATAGAGCATCTGTTCTAGCAATGCCAAACACTGATATGTTGTGGTTATCACGAAACTTTCTTTTATATCCATCGCTTGAATTCTTGGATCTAACGCATAATTGCTCATGAAATCGCTACTACAAATTTCTAATCTTTGCAAAATGAAAGCCAAAAATGATTTTAAAAGCCTATTAATTACAAATATTTATTTCTTAACAAATAGAAGATGGTAACATATTAGTTTTAAACCATTGAGAGTTCTCTGGTCTACCAATTTTTGTCCAAATCCGCTAGTTGCTTCTTGCGATACAGCAGTCATGCAATTGAGAAGAGATAAAATGAAGGGAGTGAAGATTTTAATTCATGAAACCAAGACCCCAAATCAGGTGAAAGATTTTAAGACAAAGCATTGGAAGAAGTTTCTTTCGCTTCTTTTTACGCAAAACGTGCCAACCATTCATCGTTGTTGAGTCACGTGACTTGGGGTCTTTGGGTCAGCTTTTGATAAGCCAATGATTGGACTTGCTCCCTCCATTTTAATTCCTGCTCTAAGAGTCACGCATTACGGAGAAAACGTTCGGTTTGCTCCACCTCGTTGGAGAAATTGGCGCCAAAAGCTATTAGAAACCCATTCAGTTGGAGTATTCACATTTGGTCAGAAGGACTGATCTCGCACATACAGACACTTTCCAGAAACGGTTAAAATGGATTCGGCACACATCAAAACGTGCAAATCGGCCGAAATCCGAAACTGTTCACGAATCCAATATTTTATTCTATGTATTAACTATAGAAGAAAGTAATAAAAAATATCCTGAAGCTATTAAAAGAAATATCGGATCCAGCAATGAATACTTTCTTCAACAACTAATAAAAATGCTATTTACTCTATTACATTTTAAATCAAAAATACCAAGAAAATGATCACATTGACGTCTAAGCTACTCATTTGATGCAAGCTTTTTTTTTTTTTTAATTAGATTTAGAAAACTTCTCACAAAATTAGATTTAAAAATAACAGCTCTCTTCGACCTTTTTTTTATTTTACTTATTTATCTTTCAAAAAAGAGGCATTTATATGCACCATTATGTAAAGCACTCCTTCTGAGTTGAATACAATTTATCCAACTGAA
Source organism: Uloborus diversus (assembly GCF_026930045.1). NCBI lineage: Eukaryota > Metazoa > Arthropoda > Arachnida > Araneae > Uloboridae > Uloborus > Uloborus diversus. The sequence goes on along the minus strand of NC_072732.1, from coordinate 90,035,441 downwards.
ACAGCGTATCCAAGTTTTTATGGTATAACAGATGGGATACATACATCATCAATTAAAAATATTTCTTATGTTGTAGCTCAGACGGATGAAAAATGTATCAAGTCATTCACTTTTCACCTGTCGACAGGATTCCATTAACTTTAGATCGAATTTTTAGCATGGAGCTCATTAGTAAGCATTAGTGATAATTCGGAAAAATAATAAGTTGATGTCACAATTTGTACTGATGGAATTGAAGGTTATCCTGAAGGATATCTTTTGAAATTTCATTGTAATGATGTATTTTAGTTAATGATATCAAACTGCCATCAGAGCTCTGAGAAGGATTGAAAGACTAATTTAAAAGATTAAGATCGCTTAGTCAGTTGTGCTCAACACCTTCCATTATACAAGCTATGTAATTATATCTTCCAGTTCAGCAAGGGCTCTGGTAGTGATGGGTTCGTCGGAAGCTTTATGCCTATTGATATTTCACTTAATCCATATGAGAGTAATTTTAATAAAATTCTCATCTATTCATATATCTGTCGAAATAACTAATGCTGACTGTTATCAGAAACCAAACAGTCGCTCCCGACGTAATAAGCATATGCTAATGTAATTAAAAATCTACCATCTAAAGATAATGTATTATCAGCCAGAAGATTTTATGTGATAGCTTTGTTATATTTTTAAAATTAAAAAAATTCAGAGAAACACAAGAACAGATAAGCTTTTTTTTTTATCTTGCATAAAGTTTTGGAAAAAAAAATTCTCGAAAATAAAATTTTCACAACACTTACGAAAAATAACCCTCCAACTGAAATAAATATTTTAGTTGACGGTTGTTCAATATAGGTGTATAATTAGGGGAACGAAACTGTGACTATATTGTTAATTCCAGCAGAAGTTCTAACAGGTTTGCCATTGATTCACATTTTAACCGCAGTTTTTTTTTTTTTTTCAAATCTTGTTTCCTCTTGATTTGGCTTTCTTATAACCAACTGTTACTTCCGGGCCTTATTAAATTATTGCTAACAACTTTTCTTTCTCTCTTTGAGTGAAATATAATATGTGACCATAACTCCTAAATATTTCTTCCGGTTTCGATTCTCGGCTAAATGAAGAGTCCAGTTCCATTAAATTAGGTTGAAAACTAAGGACTCCAAGTCTTAATCTTCAAACGGACGAAAATGTGATCATTGCTTTCCTCCGAACAGATTTGCCACCCTCGCCTCATCCACATTTGTAAACAATAGAAGCCACGAGCCACCCCAATCTCAGCAAGTTTCTTCTTTTTTAATCCTCATTTAGCGCGAGTTGTATAGCGAAGAAGCTTGGCCAACTTAGATAATTCGATGTTCGCCATGCAATGCGTGGGTGATTCGCAATGTACAGCACGATTTGAAGCGTGACTAAACGTGAGTGCTACCGTGCGTGAGGTTCTTGAATCTTTTTTTATCTTTATTTATCGCGTAACAGACTTTCTTGGTCTGAAAAGTGAAAAGAGAATTGCCCGCTATTTGCATGATGTTCTTCTTTGTTTGTTTTCAAGCACTTTAAGGTTGTTATTAGGGCGGATTGTTTTTTCTGACTGAAGTGCGAAATGACAGTATGGGAACATTGAGATTGAAGTTAGATAACCCCTTGCTGCTCCCAGTGATAATATTTTTTTGAAAAAAAACTGCTTTTTTTGCTGTTTCCTCGAGGAGTTTTTGAAAATTCCTTCTCTCCTTATAAAAACACAACAAATGATAAATTATACTCAAGTGTCACGATACGGCTGAGTTCCAAGTACGAATTTTCAAAAAAATCTTTTCCACTCAAACTCACAATGATTTTAACAAAAATTTTAAGTAAATAAATCATTTTAAGTCATCTGTTCTTATTGCATTCTCATGCTCGAGAGAACCATTTTAAATCTTTCAAATACTAAACTTCTTTTTTTATCAGCGCTTGCCTACCTCTCTTCATACCCACACCAGTTTCACCTTAAGCCTTAATATTTTTTCCTAACAATTCCCCACCTCTGATTCTATCGCCTTCTAGGTGAAAAGATCAGCATTGACTTTTTAAAGGCTGATTATGGTTAAAAAAAAACTATATTAGCATTGAATAAACCGACTTATTTTAGTTCACGTTACTTTAGAAAGTTTTTTTTTTTTTTTAGAGCTTAAAGCAGAAAGCAAATATTTTTGCATAAACAACATACATTTAAATCTAAGTTAATCTGAACAGGTGAATTCATGATTTATATTTAACATTTCACCATTTTCATGCGACTAAATTCTTCGCTGCGAATAAACACTTCTCTAATGTTCAAGAGAAATTCAATCGTTCGCACATTTGTTGGTATACACCCATGAGGCGGTGAGACGCAAAGGGATATAAGAACCAAAATAAAAATTTGTAGATAACCAGTACAAATGGTAGGTGAACCTCTCCTCTCTTTTGGGGTAAGATATAGTTTTAGTAGCCCTAGTAGGTGCTGCTATGCACCATGATTTAGAAAAAAAATTCAATTAAAGCCTACCTAGGATGTTATCTTTAAACGCGTTTTACTCAAAACTTGTGAATATCCACCTACATCCTATTGCTTCTCACTGCCTCATATGTATTTTTAAAGAAATATATGGAATGTAGTAAAAGAAGTAACTAAAATGGTAATGTGCTCTCTATTTTGATGTAGATCTGTGTGCGATCATTTTTACATTACGATAATCTCATAACCTGATGACACTTAAAAGGAGAGGGTGAAAGTACTGTTTCATCACACTTCAAGTAAAGTGAATATGCTTAATGTGATCTTTCATTAAAACATTATTAGTCATACCCTCTAAGTTGTTAGAGAAGTAAAAATAGTCCAATAATAACATATTACGCGGATAATAATTAATACATTAATGGTGAAAATGATTCACGTCAACTTCATTAAGGAAACATTAAAAGCAAACGGTGAATTTACGTTCGAAAAAACTGGAAAGGCTTCTCATTTATGGCATCAGAAAAATGAATTGAAAAGGTATGATTAATAAACCAACGTGCAAAAATCGGGTTCTGTCATTTATTCTAATTTTTGGTAATTGATTCCTATAAAGCTTTCAGCGCAGATTGCGAAAATGACACTTTTCTATATTGTGTTAAAATTCATCGAAATTTTCAAACTTCAAATTTCACAACAAACTAAAATTTCAACTTCTGACTTTAAAAAATGTTTCTTGCCCCAAATAAATTTTTTAACACCCAGTTTAAACTTTTTATGACTTACGCTTTATTAATTTTTCATTATTCAATAGAAGTTTCATTATTTGTTTTCTGATTATTGATTTTACTTTTTTATTGTATCAATAGGTGACTATTGATACAATATAATTCGTTGTTTATATTCTTTCTTACTTTATTTATTTATTTTTATCTTTATATTAATATTAGAGTTTACTTCTTGTGCTCTTAAAAGATAAAACCAAAATTTAAACCAATTAATAAGTTGCACAAAATCTTTCATTTCCTTAAATGGAACTTCTAACGATAATTTAGAATTCCTACTGAAAATGACAATAGCATTCTTAACTTCTAAGTACTTAACTTCAACCCCTTACCTACGTGTACCTTAATATCTTTAGAAACACTAACCCATATTACTATTGTATGACCTTCTGACAACCTTGCCAAATGCCAACAACTCCAAGAGATGTGGATCATTGAAATGGCATTTTCCACATCATTTAGAAATCATCAATGGCATCGTTAAAAGTCGAATAAAATTGTAGAAACTCTAATTTGCAGAATTCGTACCTTTCATCCACTAGTAATAAGGGTTTCGAATTATCAGTGAAGGTTCCTCTAATGGCGTGGTAGAAAAGCACTCAATTGCACAATCTCTTATAGCACGTAGCCGAACATAAATATGTTTGAGTAGACATTTATTTCCAAATTTTATTACTTTTTCCTACGCATTTCTTCGATTAATAGCGTTGCTGTGCTTCGATCTCTTTAGCGCTTAAAGTGAGACTTTTTATTTTATTACACTTAGTCATAATAAAACGTTAGAAGGAGATATAGGAGCAATGCAGCATCCGCACGTTTGCCTGGGTGAATTTAGTTTCCTGAATCATGTTTTCTAGTATGAAACTAGCGAATTTGGTAGGATGGTCATTCTCTCAAAACGCTGGATCAGTAAAAGTTTCAACATTTTTGTATTTATATTGCAGTGCATATTATGAAGGGATGAATGCATAGTCATAAATGGGCGACATTCCAGACAAATTTCAAACTAGTCCAAAGCACAATTCAAATCGGCTTAACGTATGCAGTCTCATGTGGCTCAGTTGGTAGGCCTATTACTCAGGCTTCTGGGCTCAAATCCCAGCATTAGGAAGTGCAATACAGCAACGCTAGCAATCCAAAAGATTTATGCTAAAAAATAGTTGATGAGAAGAGTATTTACAAACATAAATAGACTGGAATCCGTCAGACATCGACCAACCACCATCATAATAATGGTAGACTTCTTGTCAACAGAGCAGCTGAACCTGTTAAGCTCCTTTTATAATATTTAGAAAAGAAAAGGTCTTCGCAGCATGCACGCCACGCCACCTATTGAGCTATATAATTAGCTGAAGAGCTCTTTCTTTATGGATTAAAATTTGAATTCGCAGTCTGTGCAGAAACAAATTATTGACCACTTCTTCGTTTTGAACTCAAACGAGTGATATTAAATGCAATATTGAAATAAAACTGTTTGTTTATGTAAATTAATTATTATTATTATTATTGTTATTATTACTTTCAAAGTTATTATTATTATTTTATTATTATTATAATTAATATTATTATTATTATTATTATTATTATTATTATTATTATTATTATTATTATTATTATTATTATTATTATTATTATTGTTATTATTATTATTATTATTATTATTATTATTATTATTATTATTATTATTATTATTATTATTATTAGCTCCCTACCTTTTCAGGTCTGCAGTGTGTTAAACTTGCTCTATGGATTGACTTTTACATTTGCTTAAGCGAGAACTTTCTGCAGCTTCCAGAAGTTAAAAACATTATTATCTCGTACCTTTTAAATGTGAGGAAGATACGGTAACGTAAACAGAACAATTAAACTGGAGCATCTAATAACAGAAATGTCCTCTAATTGCTGATTAAAACACAGATCATTGAAACAAAATGACATCGGAAGTTGCAAAATATCTATCAGACGTCTTGGGAACATTAACAATTTATAGGTTAAGGTCGATTAAATTCTGTTCAGAACAAGAAGCAGTCAAGCAAAAAGCATCCCTCTCTAAATGTGTTGTTAACATGACAGCGAGTAACCTTGCAGTGTAGGTCCAGTAATTGTTCTAACTGTATCTTTTTAAGAATACAAGTCTCGTGCAACTTTTCTGGTGGTGACCCTTACGTACGCTGGTTTAAACTTTGTTCTTACGTGAGTAAAATTCTCAATTCAAATAAAAGCGTTTTCCTCTTCTCGTGATCACCTTGGAACGCTTTTCTACTACTTTTGTCAAAGTTGGAATGATGGAACAATTAATTACTAAAAGTGTTTTATCCACTTAAGAACGCGAAATCTTCTTTTTACTCATACACTCCAATGCTTTTCTTGATGGAAAACGTTTCTGCACAAGGATTAAAGTAGAAAATATAATTGAAAACTATGACTCAATTCACTGACGTATATCTGGTTCCGAGCTGGCTCTAGTATGTGTGAAAAATCTACGGAAGTTGGCAATTTTCAAGGTTAAGGCACGCTTTAAGACACCGGCAGTTTCGAAAAAACATCATTGTTCTGTTTTATTTCATTTTATTCTGCTTTCAATGTTGTTATTCATGTATTTATTACTTTATTTATGATAATTGGTCATAATACAGAAATTATACACATTTAGAGAAATAATGTAACAATTATTTACTCTGGTAAGCCTCGGTCTGGCCAAGAATAATTGTAAGAAGAGTAATAATAAAATAATGAAAATACTTCCAAAGACGAATTTTATCTAAGTAAAATGAAAAAATATATTCAAACAACATTGTTTTGCATTTTTTACCAAGTTATCAGAAGAAATGCGTATAACTATGTGAATATTCTATTCATGACTAAATATTTGCTTGAAGTATTGTTAATTTATTTACAATATTTGTAACAAAAGCCATCCAACTCACTTTTAAACGTAAATTTGAAATTTCAAAACCATATGGATTTTTAAATTTAAAAAGGTTGGAAGGATTCGCGATTTGGCACTATTATAGATGGCGGGGTTTTTTTTTTTTTTTCCTTTATCTCTGACCTATTTCCTTACCACATGTGTTTCTTCTCTGCTATTCATGTCAGGAACAAAATTTCTGCTAAGTAAGTGCAAAACAAAAAATATAACTCATGCTTCTAATTAGTTAATGATATCTTGGCAAGTTAATCAGTTCAAACCCAATGTTGTACTTTAGGATGAAACAAATATAAAGCAACTGGGATTAAGTAGTTATTTCAGTACAATTTAAAAATCATATACTTAATAAATATACAATTGCCCTCTGCACTGTGTTAAAATAAAAAGATCTTAAAAATAAAGATGATATTGTGACCTTACATTATCTTTACTAATAATAAAGCTGAAAGTCTCTCTGTCTGGATGTCTGGATATTCGGAGGATGTCTGAATCTCTGTGACGCGCATAGCGCCTAAACCGTTGAGCCGATTTTCATGAAATTTAGCACAAAGTTAGTTTGTAGCATGGGGTTGTGCACCTCGAAGCGATTTTTCGTAAATTCAATGTGGTTCTTTTTCTATTCCAATTTTAAGAACAAAACTATCATAATATGGACAAGTAAATTACGAAATTATCATAACGTGGAACCGTAACATGGGCACAAGCCAATTGGCGAGATACGAAATTATCATAACGTGGAGCCGTAACATGGGTACAAGTCAATTATTGAGAAAATTCATCATACATTATTTGTAAATATACAGGCGAACCAAAAGACCTTTTAATTTTTTTATTACGGGCAAAGCCGTGCGGTTACCACTAGTTATAATATAAAACATAACTTCTCTATTACTACATACACGTGTTTCGGGGTTATAGGGAACCAATTTTTCAATACAAAATAAAGAGCTTTTGGATGTAAAGACATCCGGTAATACATCCAAAAGCTCACTATTCTACATTGATGAAGAGGTTCCCTGAAACCCCAAAACATGCGTCTGTAGTATTTTGCTAATTGTGTGCGTTGAGCCGGGATGGATTACCATTTGCTTGTTTGCACAAAGATATTATTTCATAGTAAAGGATTTTTTTTATTTCTTATCATTTCTCTATCCCTATTCTATAAATTAAGTTGATTTGTTGCCCCTGAATCGATGTCACTGTGGTATTACCTTTTTATTACGAAATACGCTGTTATATAAGGGCAACTTGGTCAAATTTTAGCCTTAATTCTCTTCATCAGATCATAAATTAGTATTAATTTACGTTGAAAAATAACTACCAGGAGTTCATGACATTTTTACACAAAACGTTTTGCGGAAGCTATAACATTCAGCAAATATTACCATAATTCAGAATGATAAACAGCCTGACTTGTTGACTATATACTCGGTGAATAATTGCGGATACTAAAAATTCTCGGTGAGTAATTGTGGAAGATACTGAAGAAGTAAATCCATCGTCTAAGCCAGAGCCGAATTAAGGAATGGTTTTTTAGGGTTAAAACCTCCTCCGAAATGTTTCAAAACTATTCCAAAAAAAAGTGTTTTTGTTTTACCCTTTTTGCTGAAAAAACATTTATACTTTTTTATTCTTATTTTATTTATTTCTTTTATTATCATTATTATTATTATTTATTTATTTATTTTTAATTTCACTTGAAAATGAATTATTATTCTTGAAGAATTTTACAAACTCAGTGCTTTATCTACAGTATTTTTTTATTTTATTTGTCATGAACATCTTCCTTGCAAAGCAAGACAGCGTTTTCCTTCAAATTTTGAATAACAAAACAAAAACATCAAAATTCTTTAAAAATTCGAAAGTGGCAAACTCTATATTTAACATATATTTTAAATATCAAAAAATATGATTTTACGAAGTATTTATTCTGTTGCGCCTGTATGAGTACACGCATCTATTGTTTTGAGGTGTTAAAAATGTATCGAATGTTTAGCACGGGGGAGGGGGGGTATATATTAATTGGAGAACAAATTCTGGTTCAGGATACTTAGATGATACTAAGAAAGCAAAATTCCTCCATAAGTCTATACATATAACCCCAAAATCAGACGGAACGTACGTGCCTGAGTTACGTTTTGAAGATCCCGCAGCTACTCAAGAATAAAGCGATTGATCATTGCAAAGTGTCTGAAAGATTCTTTAGACAGCAGGTATCGATTCGTTGAATGTCCTGCCCAGTTTTCTGTCATTCCGGAGGAAGACAGACGGGACCACGCAAATCGAAGAAGTGACATTTCTGAACAGCAGTTAAACATCGCTGTCCTTTGGAAGCTCAATGGAATAGGTTTGGATTTCCCTGTCACTGCAGAGATTTGAATATGTAAGATCGATTAAATGGTTCCCATGAGGAAGTTAAAAGGGAATAGAACATACATCGAATGTTTTATTTAAGACGAAGACATTAAACTTTATAAATAATGATCTATATAAATATTGTAAAAAAACATTTCAAGCAAAAGGTTTTATTTCGTGAATATTTTTTTGTACTCACTCTCTTTTATGAGCCTTTACATCGTCACTTGTGGGACAATTAGTTTATAATTTCAATACCATTTTGAAATAGATCTTAATAGTTTACTTAAACAGGAGTAAGCACATTTTTTAATCTTTACATTTGACAAAAAGATACTCCTGGCACAGTTGCATCAAATAATTTGGTTGCTTAAAACTAATTTTGTTGTCCAAGGTGAAGCTCTTTTAGTTTGCTGTATGAATTGGATAATATTTTTGCTGTATTAATATAGTAACGAAGAAACAAATTGCAGGTTTTGCAAGCTAAGGTTTTTATTTAGAGGAAACATATCTCATTTCTGGCAAAATAATAATTTAAATCATGGAGAAAAAATATGCATAGGACCATTCTAAGAAAAAGTAGCCATTTCGTCCCGCACGTTTGCAGTTCATATATTTCATCAAAAAGTACCTAATAATCTTAAAAGGTAGTGTTTATTTTTTTGCTTAAGAAATTTCTTTTAATTTCTGTAGCAAAATAATGCTTGTTCATTACCTTGTTAAACTGTTATTTTTTTCTTAAATACATGATGCCTTATGTGCTGTTTTTTTTTTTTTTTCTAAAGTTTAAATCAAAAAAATAAATAATTTACCTGACTGTTCAATCTAGGTCAACGCCTTCGTTTAAAGAATTTCAACAAGGACTTCTGTGGAGTTGGATGAATCGAAGGTCGAAATGGTAAATAAGTACAGTTAATTGTTATTACGCATTTATGATTGATCCATTGTTTCTATCCACCATGTTTACCATGCTTCGCGTGTGAGTTTCAGAAGAACTGCGCACCACTAAGTAATTGATATGCAACCCATATTGACTATCTGGTAGTAACAGCAATATTGCAAAAATAACTAGCATAACATGACAGCTACTATGCAACAAACATTTTGTTTTTTTATAATGTTAATTTTGTATTTTAATGCTTTTGCATTATAATTTAAATACTACTTCAAGATTTTTTTTTTTCTTTTTTGCGTACCAATAGTTTGAAAATAGTTAAATTTCTAGGGCGTATCCAGCTCAAAAGGAATGGAGGACAGACCCATTATTCGGGCGATCAGGGGATCTATTCCTTACCCACACTGTAAAAAAAGTGTAAGGTTACCAGCATTAATGGGTGTAACGTTACACGAGTTCTGAAGTGTGTAGCATCATTGGTTAAAAACTCAAATTGTCGAAGGAACCTTGCACAGGGTTTCAGTAGAATTCAAAGCGCATATGTAAAGATCAGAATCGGCGTAGAGCGAGTAAACCCTTATTAGCAGAACGTATTCTTTGGTAAAACCTCTTGCTTAGCAAGTCTTTGAGATTCGCGTTCCAGGTTCGAAACTTACGCACGTCATTTCCTCTCTTACTGAAATAAAAATGTCTTGTTTGTTCATTAAAATAAATAAATATTGTACATTAAAATAATTGATGTATATTGGGTGTTGAAAAGCATGAAATTGATAAATCGTTCAAGAAAGTCAGATGAAAGCTTAATTTTTGTTTAGATGAAAGCTTAATTTTTGGTTTTCCCTTCAAGCAATTTCTCTGTAAACATACAGAAAATTCAGGTATAACCTTAGGCAGAAATGAGTGAGACGTGATGCTATAGTTACATTACCAATGGGGTAATCTTCCACAAACAGTGTGTGACTTTACACCAGTTATATCAGTTAAGTTACTCCAGAGAAGTGGAGGCAGCTAAGCTGCCACCCATTTTATGGAGTAAGGTTACACAAAAATGTTTACAGTGCAAAGATTTTAGAAACCATGTGCGTAGTTACTCATTTCGTTGTTTTCCCCATATAAAATATATATGGAAGCAGCTGCTCCACCATGCCATAATACAAAATATACACCGTCAGTGCTAAATGGAGCTGAACAATGCAGTAAAAATAAGTCAACTGATTTTCAACGCGAGCAAATCTATATAAATAAAACAAAGAATGTATATATATGTATACATATATGTGTGTACTTAATCATTAACTGTAGTTAAGGTATTGAGCATAACCTATTGAATTCGTCTTCGTTTCAGCCACAATGAAGGATCGACCTCGGTCCTGTGAATTGACTTATTCCACCCATTGGCCAAAATTTGTCTTAATTTTCTTTTACAAAATCCACATATTTATTCTGAGACGGTTAGTTTATCAATTTAGGGAATATTTCTGAAGTTCATTAACTTCTACAATAAGTGAATAATTCGTAACGATGATATTTAGAATAATACTTTTGCACATAAAGTGCAATATTATTTTTTTAATTAAATAGACATAAAGAATTATATGCAAAATATTTGATGTGTCAAAATTTGTATTAATTTCATGGAATCATTGACAAATGTTTTCAATCAACAATATTAATAATGTAAATTTATTTGCAGCCTTTTTTCATGCTGAGCTTTTACGTATGTTTTATCTAAAAAAGAGTTACAGGTATGGGAATGCCATTTGTGTTTAAAATCAGTTTGCTAATCAGATCAAAGTTTGATTGAATAAAGCACATGATATTAAAATACACAAAAACCTAACGTTCTTAGCAAATCGCATTTTATTAAAATTGACGTATACATTGAGCCTGGTGGTAGTTTGGACAAACAAAGTGATTCCGACCATAGACATGGGAACCGGTTCGCTAGCGCTCGTGAGCGGGAGCGAACCGGTTCCCATGTGTATGATTCCGACAATCAAACACGATACGTATGACTATGAGAATAGTTGCTATGTGTGTGCTAAACGAAATAAAGATAATAACTTTGTTGTCAGTAGAGCTCCGATTTTACCATGTTTTAAACTCTTTCAATGGTTATATTTTTCATAACTGCTTAAAGAGTTGTAAACTTCCTTATCAGTCTCTATTACGAAACAGTGAAAATTTGAAATTTACTCATGTTGCATGCCTCTGTATGATACTGTTTTTACGATATACCTGAATTTCCTTCCGATCAGTGGGCGTTCGGTTTTGCAAAAGCTCTAAAGTCCAAGTGTGTTAATAAGCCATTTTTATCATTTAGTAGTTAAATATTACAATAGAATATTCAGAATTGAAGAAACATAACATAATAAGAAAAATTCAGAAGAAAAATGCTTCAAAATATTTTATAATTCATTAAGTACATTACAATGCATATATATATATTCTTGCGTCAGACGCAGTCCCATCTTAAATAATGTAATTGAATAATTGTAAATATCATTAGACTTTTTTTTGTCTACTTTACCAGTAAAAGTCAGAAAAAGAAGAAAAAAGCATGAAAGAAGGCTTAATGCATCTTAAAAATATCGCGAGAAACAAAAAAAAAGGCAAAAATGATTAAAATAATTAAATAAATATCGAAAAATTAAAAATTGGAAAGTAGTGCATTGAGATGGGGGAAAAATGTCTGTCGGTCTGTCTGTCTGCCCCCCCCCCCCTAAAAACTTTCGAATGAATTGTCCGATTTGAACAAACTTTTTTTTGTTCGAAAGATCTCGGCGAGGACACCTCAATTCCATATTTCACTTTCTGGTTTGAACTACTTTTTGTTCAATTTTGAACAGTTCAAGAAAACTTAACATTAGCCTCTACGGGGAAATTCATGGCAATTCCGAACTGTAAGGCGAATTTGCTTCAAACAAACTTTGTAGGAAAAAGCTTTTGATGAAAAACTTGTATATAAAATATCTTTTTGATTTGAACAATTTTCCGTTCAATTTTGAACAGTTCAAATCCCTTAACATTAGCGCCTACGGGGAAACTGAAAGTCAAAGTAGATTCCGTACTTGAAGGCGGATTTACTTCAAACAAATTTTGTTGGAAATAGGGTAAAGACCCCAGTAATTGGCACTTTAAGAGTTTGTCCTTAAATTTACCTCTGTTTTCAGTACTTAGAAAAAAAATACTCTCTTGCAAACATTTTTGTCTCAAAGAGTGCACATCTGTGCATCTATTTAGTTCACTAAAATCAAAAATATTTGAATCGATACTTTTATAAAAATATGTATATAAAAAGTTACCAAAATCACCAGTAATTGGCACCTGATACCCCAGTGTATGTCACCTTGTGATGCAGTAATTGGCACATATTAATAGACCTGGAAAATCACTTTATTTTTTACTTTTAAATTACATACAAATTTTATCATCATAAGAAACATGAGTAATGATAACGTAAAGTAGGTAATCTTTACTACTAATAAAGCAGAAAGTCTCCCTGTCTGGATCTCCCTCTGTCCGGATCTCTCTCTGTCCGGATTTCTGTCTGTCTGTTAGTATCTCTGTGACGCGCATAGCGCCTAGACCAGTGATTCCCAACCTTTCAAAAGCTATATTTATTAAAACAAATCTGTACACAATTCAGAAATATCTTTCAGAATACCTATGTTGTGTAATACCGAACCAAGCATATGACACGTCAAATCAAAGAAAGTCGTTCCCAGAAAATAAGGCATGTGTGATTTACAGCTCAGTCAAATCTGTTCGAATTTATAAAAAAATCCCCAAAGCGAAAAATAATATCCATTATTTTATCGCTGTTTTCAATAGGAAGAAAAAAAATCTTGTAAGCACTGTTTGACCGTTGGCGCCAGCATATATTTAACACATGAAAAGTGGATGCATATGTGCAGGAATGGATTTTTGCATTTACTTATCAGTTGTCATTCAGAATCTTGAAATCAGCGCATAAACCGTATGTAGTTTCTATTGTTTGATTTAATTTAGTGAATTTCTGTTTAATTGTGCATGTTTCGTAGTGTGAAAGCTCGATATGAATTCGAAAAAGAAGTAAATGACGTTGGTTAATTAAAGCACTTCAAATTACGTTTTTTCTTTTTTTCGGGAAGAGGGAGAGGGGAATGGGTTAAGAATAAAAAATTCAGTTTTAAAGCTAATTATTGCTTTATCATGCACTGTTTGAAGCTTTAAACTAAAATTAGGCGTTCAGTAACATTAATCTTCACTAGAATCAGCGCCATCTAATTTGTGTTTTTAAGGGAAGAACGTGGGGGGCGATAGGTGTAATTTAATTTCCAAAAGGGGCGATGGGTCAAAAATGGTTGGAAACCACTTACCTAGACCGTTCGACCGATTTTCATGAAATTTGGCACAAAATTAGTTTGTAGCATGGGGGTGTGCACCTCGAAGCGATTTTTCGAAAATTCGATTTTGTTCTTTTTCTATTCCAATTTTATGCCCATTTTTCATATAAATTTGATAATATGAGGAAGAATGTGTTTATCTTTCTTCTTCTTTATCTTTACTAATAATAAACCTGGAAGTTTCTCTGTCTGGATCTCCCTCTGTCCGGATCTCTCTCTGTCCGGATTTCTGTCTGTCTGTCAGTATCTCTGTGACGCGCATAGCGTCTAGACCGTTCGACCGATTTTCATGAAATTTGGCACAAAATTAGTTTGTAGCATGGGGGTGTGCACCTCAAAGCGATTTTTCGAAAATTCGATGTAGTTCTTTTCCTATTCCAATTTTAAGAACAAAATTATCATAAGATGGACGAGTAAATTACGAAATTATCATAACGTGGAACCGTAACATGGGCACAAGCCAATTGGCGAGATACGAAATTATCATAACGTGGAACCGTAACATGGGCAAAAGCCAATTGGCGAGATACGAAATTATCATAACGTGGAACCGTAACATGGGTACAAGCCAATTGGAGAGAAAATTCGCCAGACAGGCGAAGCAAAAGACATTTTAATTTTTCTATTACGGGCAAAGCCGTGCGGGTATCACTAGTTTTACATAAATTAATGCTACATCACTCTTCTTCATGTTGGAAAAGTATTTTAGAGAAATAAAAACATAAATTTGGAATGTTCCATGGAAAAGAAATTGAAATTAATGCTGTTTCGGTTTACACTTTTGATTTTACGAATGCTACCAAGTTAGGTTTGCCCCAAGTATAGTTAAAAACTCATATAACATACTTTTTTGCATAACTTTTCCCCTTTTTTATTTATCAAATGCAACAAATCGGTTTTCTTTCTCTTGAAACACCACCCGCTGCAGGCGGCATTGAGATACCGTAGGTGGCGAACGGGGGTTAGCGAGCGAATCGAGCAGAGGACTGAGCCCCCAGTATAAAATTAGTTACTGACTTACTTTTATTTGGATATTTTTCTGGTGAAAGTCACTCCAATTGACAAAAAGCCGCAACTTCAAAAATTGATGATTTAGATGCTTTTTTTTTTTTTTTTTTTTTTGACAATTACTGTACAAAAGCTATCGATTTCAATTTCCGCTTTATCATATTCGTAATCTACGCAAAAAACTGAAGATAATGACACGTCACTCAGCTTTATCGCGGAAGTGACGCTATTTCCCCAGTACTTTGCACACATGCCAATTACTGGGGACTAGCAAAATTGAAACACCAGTAAATGGCACCCATCATTATTTTAAAATTCCAAATAGGGACGAAAATATACTTCTACACAATTAAAGTAACACCTTTCAACTAAACAAAACTTTTGACAACGAAAATTTAAGATATATTTTAAGTCAGATTTTAATGGATTGATGTGCATGCTTCCCTTAAGCCAGAGAAGAAGCTTTTGCAACAAAAATGGCTGATTTGACACAATCCACAATTGTTTCTCTTTCCTACGAACTGCTGTCATTTAGTAACATGAATTGAAGTTATTATCTTTAAAATTAAGGTACATTCAGTTTGTATATAGCCTTCTTTTTCAAAAAAATTGGATACGAGTCTTTTTTTAGGACATTTTTGTTGGAAGTGTCAATTACTGGTGCCGTGCCAATTACTGGGGATGTTACCCTAGCTCCAGATTCCGACAATTTAGGGGCACCTGACTCCGACTCCTGTGCCTGACAATTAATCGGACTCCGACTCCCCGACTTCGACTCTGACTTCGTAGCTTTGGCAAAAATGTATACACGGAGGACAACTGACTGAGTCCGATTCTCGAATATTCGACTCCGACTCCTTTACCTCAAAATGAGATTGACCTTAACTCCGAAGCTATGGTTTTAACTGCAAAATAATTATTGTTGATATGACTTTTTTTATTTTCACGCTAAAGCTTTAATTTAGGTACTCAGTTTTTGGCGAATAAATTCGAAGTCATTTATGTTTCTACATAAAGATATACGCAGACGATTTTTTTATTTATTTATTTATTTATTTATTTTATTTTTTTTTTTTTTTTGACAGTGAAAAGTATTTTTTTAGGTTGACATTTTATTGTTTTTATTTATTTTGGTAAGTGCATTAATTCATTTAAAAATTATTTTTGGCAACAGGGGAAAAAAACGATTTTTTTTTTTTTTTTTTGATATGATGTTTTTATTTTAATGAGCTTATTAATTTTAATTATTATTTTTTCGTTTTGAAAGCTGATAAAGATTTTTAATGGAAAAAAGTGTATTAGCTGCTTTGTTTAAAAAGTGCTGCTATTTATTTGTTCGGTTTTTTTTTTTTTTTTTTTTTTTTTTTTTTTTTTTGCGCATCTAATTTTTTTAGATGAGTGAGGAATATTTTATTCCTAGAAATTAGCTTGAAATATTAACAACAATATGTTTGAAACAATTTGCGATTTAAGCTATTTTTGAGAATATTGATCAGGTACTAGAAAGTAGTATGGGTATACAGGAAAGTCGGCTCGTATGGTTCCAGACAGAACTTCTTGTTTTCTTTTGAGTGCGGTGAAAATATTTTTATAGCGATTGGTTTTTCATGTAAACCAAAATTACAGGAAAGTTATAAAAAGCATCATTCAAAGTGGAACCAATGTTATAAGAAACAGAGAAATATAAACACATTTATTCTAAAATAAATGTTAAAGGTTAAAACATTGATTATGTTTTGTGAATTAAAAATTAACTTAAAAAAAGATATCCTTGCAATTGTTCCCCTTTTATGGAACGTAACCCAATATAAATATATTCTTTTTAACAGTATTTGAAAGATCTATCACCCTGTTCCATTATTATCGATCGTTCTTTCCACAATTTACGCTGAAGAGGGTTTTTTCTCCGTGTCAGGTGATAGCACCTGTGACACGACTGATGATGTAGAATTTGCCCTCGAGGAGAAATAGAACCGTAAAAAATTGAAAAAAGGGGGAAAAAATGCTTTTTGCGCATGTACGTGCATGATGATGTTAAAGTCTACGATTGCTTGTGCATAGACAAATAAAGATGTTCTTAAAATTTCTTTTCACTTAAAAAAAAATGCATTAAGATCAACAACAGAGATTGTTTTTAACTGGTTAGGAATAAAAGGGCATCATTTAGAGTATCGGTTCATGGCTTCCTTGTTTCATTGCAAGTACTTTATAAAGAACATAAGATTCCACTTTTACGTAATATAATTAACATTTGAAAATTTTTCGAAACAATATCTAAATCCTTTTTTGGCTCAGAAGCGAACTTACCTTGTGAGATACCTCCGCTACTGGAATCTTACTATACTATTATTAACGCGAAGGTTTGTATGTATGAATGTATGGATGTTTGTTACTCTTTCACGGAAAAACTACTGAATGGATTTTAAAGAAACTTTGCAATCAGGGTGCTTTTACATCAGAATATCATTTAGGCTATAATTTATAAAGATATTGTGTGAATTTTTCAAAATATGTAACGATAAGTGTCAAGCAAGTAGGAAAAAATTCTGCCCTCTGCGAGCTATTCTGGCGTCCGCAATCCTCATATGAAAATACATACTTTTATCGCTTCTGGTCTACATAAATTGCGTTGTGTATTTCAGTTAATTCTTTTTTCTACGGGGAAGCAGGATTTTCCTTTCGTAATTTCAATGAAGATTTTAATTCAAAACATTTTTTTGCCTAGGTGGAGCGGAATGATCATTTTATGTAAATTGCGTAGCGCATTTAAGTTAAATTATTTTTCCTTCGGGGGACACGATTTTCCATTTGTTCTAGATATATATAATGTGTTATTAAATTACGTTCATTTTCTTCGAAGGAAAGGGGAGAAAGCGGGTTTTTGTTTAAACGCGTTAGTTAAAAAATCGGATCGCTAATTGGTTGGAGTTCGTTTCGCTCGCTAATCGACTGGGTTTTGATAGCTTGGTCACTTGTCGAGACAGGCGATAAACGGTGATGTTAGTGCATTATTTGTCGGTTTAAAGTCACTATTAATGTAATTTACCGCTTTTTATTTCTTTAGAAAAATATTTTAAATTGCAAAAGATTTTTTTTTTTTTTTTTTAATGATACGTGCGGGAAGTGCTGGAAGGACAGGTTTTCATGTATTGAAGGAAGATTCTTCTAATTCTTAGCACGGGCATCGGCGTGCTAGTACACTTCAAAATTTTTGGGCATTTTGTGGAAGTTTAGTCTTTGTATCGTATTTTATGCAACAGTTGATACGTCTGTTATCGTTTGCTTTAAACTCATGTAAATAATAGTTTTTTTTCGACGGCCCGTGGGAAATTCTTATATGTCTATGTGACCCGATAAGAAAAAAAAGTCGAGTTTGGGTGCTGTAATAGAAAAAAAAATCTTGTGCTCTGTTTACTTTCGAGAAATTTAATGTTCGGTGTCTTTTGTAAGTCATGCTAGAAACTTCGACTTATAATTGGACTGAATTAACCAATAACCTCCCCAACGCACGTTCTCCGAGGGTTTCAGAACCTAATTGGATCTTATGACTGCATATGTTTAAATTTGCTTGTCATGTAAAAACTTTTTTTTTTGTTGTGACAAAGTATTAATATTTCAAACACCAGAATCGAAGTTATTTTTTTACCTTCTACTGCGTGAATTTCAGACATAAATAAATTAAATTTCAACGACATTTCGATGCGTGCAAAAATTTATTCTTACAAAATTATTACGCGTTAGAAACCTAAGAAAATAACTTAACTTTCAAATAAAACTCAAAAGGGTTCAATTAAAGTATTCTTTTCATCATCCTCCATTTTCTCTCATGAAATAAACCTTAAATTACATAACAAACGATTCTCATGTGACCTTGAACCAATAATGTAATAAGTTCTACTGTATTATTATCTCAAGACTCTAATTAAAATGATGGATTGCCAATGCTTTGTATGTGGGCTGGTGAAAACTTTCACCTAGGTTAAAACTACTCTAAAGAAGCCAAATTAGATACTGTGAGTCTTAAGAACGTTTAATCTTGACATTGAAAAGTAAAATACTGACTAATGTGTGTTTTCTAAAATTTTCAAGAAAATGAAAAATTATTGAACCAAATAAAATATTACATTTCATTCATATATATATATATATATATATATATATATATATAAACAGACATCAAGTGTTTTTTCTTTATTTTGTGTGATAAATTTTAAGTGTATTATAGTACAACTTCAAAATTATTTTTTGACCTTTAGAGCATAATGCTCGAATGGTGGCCTATGTGTTTAAATCAATTTTTAAATGCGGAAAATATTTTCAGCTAACTGTTTTTACTAACAAAAGAGTGATATAATGTTGAATTAAAAGAAAAAATATATATTGTAACGAAATTACGAGAGAAAAAAGTAATACACATTTTTTTCAATACGACACTATCATGGCTTTAGTTGAAATGAATTTTTTTTTTTAAATTAATAGAAGAACGATGTATATTGTAAAAAAAAAATAATTTAATGCAGTAGAGCATCGAAAATTACCTTACTGAATTAGTTTGCTTCTTTTTTTTTTCTTTACGGAGTCACATTGGAAACACTACTCAGTGCTCACGTGTCATTGCATTAGCGATTCTAAAAGTTAGTCTTTTTTCTTCTTTTGCACTCAGGAAATTAATTGTTGTGTGTACAAACTTATTTTTTATTGGAATATGGCTTATCTAGGAAGAGATTAGACCAACAAAGAAACTTTAAACTTATAATTGTCTTGTAATAATTGTTTTTAAACTAGGCTTCATATTCTAATGTAACATCAGTCACAAAATTGTATAAAAGTTTGCATTGCTTAAACAGAAACAAATCCAAGTTTATAAAAAGTCATATTCTCTTCATTTATGATGATAGCTTAAATATTAATCCCTTAAATATATAGAAATATTTGAATTTAATTATTTAAAACTTATTTAAAATATGTAACATCAGTCACAGTAACAGTCACATTTCTCTTTTTGTTAATAAACCTCAAACAAATTGCACAAATGGCACTGACTGCTGCAAAAAGACAAAAAAGAGGCGAGATAAATTAAGAAATAAAAGAAAACATGAAAATTAGAAAAAGTAAAACAAAGTAGAAGCAAAAAAGAGCGTATGATAAAAAATAAAAATAATAATTTTTAAAAACCTAGCATAATTTCCAAAGTTAGCTCTGAATAAAATTAAAAAGAGAAATTAGTTGAAGAAGTAGAACAAGTGTATATCAAATTTAAAGCATTGAAGTCCAAAATTTAAATTAGCAGCCTGCATTATTCTTCTTCAAATTAATGAAAACTTTTTAAAATCTATTAGACATTCTAAGCGCTCATTGTTATATATTCACAAAGGAAAACTGCAGTTGTAAAAAAAAAAATCCAGCATGAAATTTGACAAACAGATGCTCCTAGTTCTTCATGTATTACATTTGAATAAAATTGCTACATCGTCGATACAGAAATATTTCTAAATGTCACAGTTTCATGCAAATTTCAGAGCTATCAAAATTCGACTAGCAGTCATGTTATAAAGGGTTATATTTGAGTGATACTTTTTTGAAATTCAGAAACTGTAGCAGGTGTTTCTCAACAATCCCTTTTTTTACAGTAAAGGAGGGAATCACTTCCATCAAAACATGTTCCGAAATTGTTGGCTGCCACTGGAGAACGGGTTCTTGAAGAATATGACAGACAATTGTATCACGAAAAGTTAGATGCATTGAAATTGAAAACTTGAAGTATTTAGTAACTGTCAAGATTCAAGTAGTAAAACATTAGAAATAGCCTGTCAATGAGGATGAAATTTAATATTCACATGAGAAAGGAATAAAATATTTAGCGCACTAGATATGGTAAAGGCAAGAGGACTTTTTTTATGAAATACATCAAAAATATAACTTTTAAAACTTTATGAATGTACTTTTCTAGTATTTTAAATGCAATTATACAATTTTAAACACAAATTTTATTTTCAAGGAGAAATAATTTATAATTGCAGCAATTTATTGTAAATGTAACATCAGTCACAAAATCTTTGTATCATCAGTCACGGGTGTTAAATAATTTTTATACTTTCAGTTTTTAAGTTATTTCAATAAAACAAAGTGTTTTCATCAAGTCTAAAATCTCTATTTTAAGGGGGGGGGGGAATCTGTTTAGAGTTTACGTTATTAGTTTGAAAAAAATTTCAAATGATATATAAGTCACTTTTCTCAATGTCTCTATTGCGTTACATCAGTCGCGTTTTTTTATTCCCCTCAATTTCACACAAAAAAATTTCCCCAAGTCTGAAAACAAGTGTGGGGACAGTGATGTACTACATCATGATATTTTAGATCAATTTCAGAAGAAATAAAATTTAATTTCAAGACAGTGCTGAATTTATAAGTTAAAAATAGAGTCAAGTATTAAAGTCAGTCACCGTGGACCGACCCCTCAGTAAATTACTTACAAGCTTTACTTTTTGTTGTCAAGAATTTGTGATCTATTGACACGAGACCTACGGCATGATATCATCTCACAGGTTCTCGACACTACATTTCCCGTCTTCCAAAGGGTGTGACTGCTTACATTATGTGGAATGCACTCATAAATACGTAATTTCTCTTAAACAGCACAAGAGTCGGCTTGTGTGGTGACAGTTTAATCATGTTCCTAATTCGCTAAATGCTACAGTGATACATTTTAATTGCCTTGGGTACTATCACTCCGTCCATTAATCTACCATAATCAGCTATGGGAATTGCAAAATACTCATACTGGACATTCGCAGAAAGTAGAGGACGTTATATAAACAGTTAATGTTGCTTAAAGAATTCTTAGACTGTCTGATTTTTATCATGCAGAATAATTGTTTTTTAATGCACTGAAGGTCTATTATACATCTTCTTCACTTCTCTTTTCAACTGTTTTGTTAGAAGATTTAGGGAACAAAGGGTAGATTTGAGTAATTTGACCACGTTCAGGAATACATTGAATGATATTTTAATCTTTTATGTCCTTGATTTACTCTAACTGCACATTAACTGGCTTATATGATTGAAACTGACTGCAATAGAAAGTGAAGTGTGAATAAATCTTTGAATAAGCCTAATTATTTTCTTGAACGTGAATTCAATATCAATTTATTCGGAAACAAGTATTTGGCGAAAGCATTCGATAAATACGATTTCATTTCTGAGAAATTTAAATCAATTTTTTCCAAATCAAGATTCAAATAAGAACCTATATATCGAAGGAAGGAGGGGAAAAAACCTTTTGAAGGAATAATATAAATACGCTCAAAGCATTTTGTTTCTACTCCAACTGAAAACTTCTAGAAATTAACTTCTGAACTTTATTAACAATTATACTTTTTTTTTTAAATCCATTATTTTATTTTAATATATTTTAATTGTTTAAGTAATTATTTTATTTCATTTTAATTTAATTACTAATTTATTTTCTTTCTTTCTTTTTTAATATAATGATTAAAAATCTTGCTCCTCTCAAAATGATACGACAGTGCAGGTGCAATAAAAGCCTTTGAAAAGCATTCAGTTATCGTACAAATTTGCCCATTGAAATTTCACTATAATTTAAATAACAACAATTAACTTCTAACAAAAAACATATTTGTATCATTAGTTTTAGGCATGAGTTTGGATAAATTATTTTTCCAGGTATTTTAATTAATCATGCCAAATATAGCAATTTCTTCCTTTTGTGATGAAACCTATCTACATGAAACGAAAAATATTCATGCGAAGTACTTTCTTAGTAGGTAAATGTTTTCACTCTTTAACCTCCTTTTGCATTTTCACTCTCTTTCATTTTCATTTTATTGTTGCAATGCCAATATTTATCATGTCCAGAGAAAACAGCCAATTTTGGAAACAATAGATTGCTTCACCGCAGGAACTGTTAATGACAATTCTTGAAAGAATTCGAGGATGTAATAATCTATCCCTCTTCCAGAAAAAAAAAAAAAAAAAAAGATGCGTTATTACTGCTAGAAGATTAGACATTTTAGCCAAACGAAAAAAAAGCTCAAATCTCAATAATAGAGCAATGCATTTTCTTTTCTAGTTGTGCATTGTCTGGTAAAGAAAGTTTATGCAGATCGTTGAAGTTGTAGTTTATGCGATAGGTTAGAGCAATTATACTTCAGTTAATTTGTCAAATTTTTTCCCACTGCGCCAGAGTTTGAAGGAGGTCACCGTCTTGAAAATAGGTTCCCGCCAGGGGCAAAACTTCAGAGTGGGAATTGAGAGATGGATATATGATCTTTGTTATTTTTCCACTGTTACTACTATGACAGAGTTATGAAATATATTTTTAAACAACTAATTTGTTTGTGTTTACTTAAGAATCCTACACATAACATTCCTATTAGTAACAAGAAATTTTCTTGATTTTAAGCGACTGCTTAGCAAGAAGTTCATCCAGAACGAAAAGTGGCAACAGTAAAGGATAATAAACGTATTACGATTAATTCATGCAACAGGTCTCTAATTCCCAGTAAAAAACTTTACGAAAACAATCCAGAAAATGTTTTCACTAAGTTTTTACCATTCCGTGGCCCGAAAAGGGTTCAAACGCTGTTTTAATGTGTGCGTATTTCTTATTTTATGGAGAAGACTTTCACGACAAGAAATAGACAAAGACTCGAGATAAAAATTATCTTTTGTGTTAATTTAAAAAAGTTGTTGAGGATTTTTTTTTTTTCAAAATTTTTGAAAATTAACAAATTGTGCGTTATTGAATTAAAATGTTTTCATCATTTAAGAGACCTTTGGAAAACAGATTATCGAAAGACGGTATATGAAATAAAGGAGGGTAAAACAAAGTAAAAATAATTATCCAAAAAACGATATGTTGAGACAGGCAATTTTAATTAAATCTGAACGTTCTTTGCGAGAATAAAATTGAAAAAGTGACACAACTTCATAATCTTCCGTACACATATTTCAAATAATTTTTATTACTATTGAAAAACTTCGAGAATTATGAAGAAGTTTCTCTCTGAACGAACAGTGATGAGCTAATCAATGTGACATTCCATTTTCAGTACTTCTATTCAAAACAATATAAATTTCAAAACCTTAACGAGGTGTTTTACAGTCGTTTTTCAGAGCATAATAATTTTTTACTAAGAGACAAAGCTTCTTCGGATTGTTTTTTTCTTCTTTTTTAATTATTGTTTTAAGTATGTGTTCGAAATTCATTAACATGTTTCAGACATTAAAACTTCTACGTGCTTTAAGCTTACCTTATTTTATACGTAATGAGTTAAAATCTTGAATTTGATTGCGACCACAATATAAACCAATAATTTCTTTGCTCCCAATTATGGAAATTACAGTAATGATTGATCAGTTTCTGATTATTATTA
Source organism: Uloborus diversus (assembly GCF_026930045.1). NCBI lineage: Eukaryota > Metazoa > Arthropoda > Arachnida > Araneae > Uloboridae > Uloborus > Uloborus diversus. Next base: position 90,011,225 of record NC_072732.1, on the reverse strand, counting down.
CTATTATTACACTTCAAGTGTGAAAAGAAACAGTTCCTTATTACCAAATAGCGTGCTCAAAGATATTACAAAACATATTTTCCCTTAATTGCTTATTATAAGCATATTATCCTTTAATTGCTCATTATTTTTATTCTCAGAAGTCAATTCTCACCACTTATGCATATAATAGTTTAATGAGCCATTTTTTTTAGACACAAGAAAGCATTATTACCATTATTGAAAGTGAGTAGAGTCAGTGAAAATTGATAAATAAATGGAAGAATGGAACAAAATGTTCCGAAGTTTAAAATCACAAGTAATACTTTCTCTGAGTTTATCAATTAAATATTTACAGTAACCATTAAATAGCAAACAGCCAGTTGATAAATTAATATTTGTTGAATTGGCGCACATTTGGAATAATATATAACGGCTTATTATTTTTATACAAATATAATTGCACTGTCAAAACAAGTAAAGAAACTTCAAAGTGATGTTAAAAAGTAAATATATTCAAACCTTCCTTAACCCCTTGTCTATGAAAGTAATTCGAGAACAACATGCCAAAAATGGATTTTTTTTTTTTTTTTTTTTTTTTTTTTTTGTGTATTTTTAATATTTTTTTAATATGTTGCAGGACAAAGCAGTGCAAAAGGAGGGATTCTAAAGACGTGTCTTTTTTTCCCAACAACATAGAGACATCGGGCTTTTGAATAATGAACTGCACTAGCGCAACAAAAATACTTCCTGGAGGGTTTTTTTTTTTTTTTCTTTTGATCAAAAATTCCTTTTGGAGGGAGTTTCGTGATCAAAACAATCTTTTCATATGCGTAAACTGCTGTATTAGAACTCGCATTTATGTTAAAACGAACTCTGGGATTTTTTACCCCCCCCCCCCCCTCCCGCGCTACGCCACTCTTCTCTTGACACTTTTCTGGACACTCTTCTCTTGAAAGATAAACTCTTCGCAGTAAAACGAAAAAACAGGGGAAAACAGAGGAAAATGGTAAATCACATGTTATGCGTTGGAGGAACTGAGTTTGAGCTGCATTGATTTGAAACTTCGATTTTTTTCCTGCCTGAACTGAGGTCGGGCATTCCAAAACTGGTGTATTAGCATTGCCCGAACTGAGTTTGAACGTCATAGGAAAAGGGTTAAAAATGAATTCTTTAATTTACAAACTGTTTTATGAACAAATTACCGAAAAAAATTATTTAGTGATGGCTCTTTAAGCCTTGGTTCTTACTTTCTTCTTTACTGATCCGCCATTGGTGAACACTCATCCATCCCCCAGCTCCGTCTTTTGTTGTCACTCCAGCAATATTCATTGATCCATGTTACATGTCACAGAAAGAGAGATTCAAAATAAAGTAGAAATTGTTACAGCGGATGCACAAATAAGCTAATTTTTTCTCAAAAAAGGTTCATGTTGAAACAAAACATTGTTCAGAAATCAAGGAGTTATACCAAATGCCACGGTGTGTTATTAAGTTAGTTAAAATACAAAAGTAAAATGAACGAGCTACGTGTAATGATCTTTCTAAGGAAAAAAAAGGTTTCAGCAAAAACATTGTGTGCATTAAAATGAAAACGCTAAAGAACTCGATCATGGTAAGTTAAATTAATATATAAAAGTACTTAGGGTTTAGTTTCTAACGAAAGAAGTGCGAGAGCTCTATACTGCCATGGTAAAATGTCTGCACCTTTACCAATATTGAGCTATTGTCACCAGGTCATTCTTTGTGGCACAACTTAAATAAATGCGATGTTTTATGGTCATCTTTGAATGGAAAAAATATGTTTTTTAAGACTGAAAAAAGGGCATCTGAATCAAATATACGAAGACGTAAAATTTTAAGAAGCAATATACCACTTTGAGCTCAGCTACAGAAACGACTTTTGTGCTTAGCACGGCAGTATACTTCTCAAAACCTATTTCAATGTGTAAACGGACTGATTACCATTTCACACGCAAAAATTCACATAAATTTGCAAGTACACGTAGGAACAGAGCTCCCGTGAGCTCCCATGACAATGGAGCTCTGGAGTACTTTATAACAAAACATTGGATAAGTTAATTTAGCGTATATGTAGTCAATGGGAAAGAAAAATGCTTAAATTTTTGCTTTGAAGCTTGAAGTAAGCATTAAACATTTTCAATTTACTTTCCCTTGGCTGTTTCGGAACCCTATAAAACCAAGGAAACCCATTTTCAAAATATCGGTGCTTAACTACAGCATTCCATAAATTACAGATTAGCACATTCCTAATATGTTTACTGTTCAAAAACAACGATTACCCTATTTGCTCAACCGTAGTCTTCTTATTTAAGATTCTGCGCGCAACAGGTTTTAATTTAAGTTAATAGGTGTTTGAGTTAAATAGCTGCGTGAGTTAGAAATATGGACATGAAGTGGTGTGTCGAAAGCTTTTCTTAAAGGAGGCGTTAGACACTGAATCCGGAATCGCTCATTTCAAATAGGATCTTGGAATTTGCCGGAGGAGAAAATGTTCATAGCATAAGTAAGTACGAATCAATAAGGTGTGATGTTGACGTAATTCTTCAAACAATTCATTATAAGCAGTTATTGCACGTCAGCAGTTTGATGTAAAGCATCAACACCCGCATAAGACGTATAGGTTTATATAGTTTTTATTTTAATACTACGTAATGTGCAGTGCTTTATAAATTGATTTGTTTTTTACCTTTAAAATTATTGTGAAGAGATTATGCTTGTAATGTTTGAATTAAATGTCCTTTCAAGTGAACAACTCTAAAGTCAAAGAATCGAAAAACATAAATTTGAGGACAAAAACTGAAAATGTTATGTATATTTTTACCTTTTGTGTCCGATTGTAGTCAACAAAAAAAAAAAAAAAAAAAATCATAACTCAAATGCACTTATTTTTTGCAATATATCAGGAGTAAAAAACCTTTTTGCTTTGAAATACCACAATAATATTAGTAGTTAGGCAAAATGCTGTGCAAATCGTGTCATAAGGACTATTGTCTTGTATTTATTATAATATTCTTCAATAGACTTGAAAAAAACTTATGCCACGCATGAACAACATTAATATCTAACAACAGTCAGTGCTGAAGTCCGAAAGGAAACTTGGGATAATGCCAATCCCCAAAAGAGATTTAATGATTTAAATTGGTTTCAAGGTATGGTTTGAATATTCATTACAGATGCTATGTTAATGGTGATGTTAGATGCCACTATTCTCAAGGCCTTTTTTTGGATGATTAAATAATTACCAAACATGTAGCAAAATGTGTCTAAATATTCATTTTTCTTTTATCTTAACTCTTTTTATATCTTCCAACTATGCTTAGCCGGAAGATCTCAGGAAGTTTGTGAGTAGAATTTTACCTAACACGATGGTTAATTTTCCGAATATTGACTTGCTTTTTACATTAAGCAATATGACATAATTTTTTTAATACAAATTTTATTTTGAACCACTTTTTCATTGCCAAAGATGCGGCAAAATTTGTCCTTTTCTTTCGTTACTCTTTTTGATCTTCAAACTATGCTCAGCCGGTAGATCTCAGGAAGTTTGTGAGCAGAATTTTACTCATTACAATGATTAATTTTTGGTTTATTGACTTGCTTCATATATTAAACAATATGATTTTATTTTGTAAATACAAATTTTATTTACAACCAAGTCTTTTTATTACCAAAGATGCTGCAAAATTTGTTTATGAATATTTATTTTTCTTTTATTGTAACTCTTTTAGATCTTAGAGCTATGCTTAGGCGATAGATCTCAGGAAGTTGTGAGCAGTATTTTACTCACCATAATGATTTTTTTTTATTATTATTGACTTGCTCTATACATTAAACAGTGTAGCGCTATTTTTAAATACAGATTTTATTTAAAATAAAATTTTTGTTTCCAAATATATGGCAAGATTTTTCAAAATATTCATTTTTCGTCTATCGTATCTTTTTAACATCTTCAAACTATGCTTAGCCGTTAGATCTCAGGAAGTTTGTGAGCAGAATTTTACTCAGCATAATTAATAACCTTTCGATTATTGACTTGCTCTGTGTACCAAACAATATAAGGCTATTTTGTAATACAAATTTTATTCAAAACGAAAAATAATCTTAAATAAAAAAAGTTAGTTTGGAACAAGTATTCGAAGGTAATAATAATTTTCAAAAATGGAAATCTTTGGATGGCATTTTTTCCCCGTATGCAAAAGGGTAATTTTTCTTGGCAGATTGACCACCGCTCCATTATTCGATAACAATCTGTTGTAGGCGTTATTCCCATTAGCCTCCATAAAGTGGACAAGTAGTTTCTCAAGTAGTATCAAGAAAAAGACCTTATTTAAGGAGAGCACTGCCCCCGGGGGACAGGCGGGATTAAAAATGGGGGCGGGGCGAAGTTATTTATCGCAGCTCGGCCTGATTAACTCCGCAGCCGCCTCCATCGGAATTTTACCACCACGGCGCATGCTCTATATGAGGTATGGCACTGGAGGGATATTGAACAGATACAGATGGGAGTGAAGGAGAATGAATTATAAGGGGATGCAAGACTTATTGCAGGGAGTTTGCATGTAATTTGAAAGTGAGATTAGAATATAGTTTGTGGAATGACTTTGTTTGCTCAGCTGAGATTAAATCTCAGTTTAAAAATAAATCAAATAACATTTTTAAATCTTGTCAAAAGTTGCTGTCTGATTTATATTTTTGAATTAATAACTAATCAATTTTTTTAAATGTTTTTAAACAAATAAAATACATAATTTGAAGCTGACAGACTCCATTACAAGCAGCAAGAGAGAAAGAGCGCATCGTTTTTTAAATGTTTTCTTTCTTCGTAAGCCGTTTACCGCGAAAGTAATACTTTGTCGGAATTTAAAAGCAGCAAGATTTATTTTGATACGTAAAAAACTGATGAGCTTTATGTATACAAATGTGCATTGTATTGGCTCCATTAAAAAATCATGATTCTTTATTAATACATTTCGATTTAGAGAGCTTTTGAAACTGAGAAACATAGTTACTTAAAATATTAATTTAATGGTTTAATGCAGTGATTTGCTCTTAATATATTGATGAGGACACGTAAAAATATTAGTTACTAGTTTTACGTACAAATAAACACTAAAATGACTATTCTAAAAAAGCGAATTTAATAGTTTGAGTAATATTTGAAAATTTGTTTAAATGCGCAAAACAGACTTTTTTTTTAAGATAAAAATGTTATTTTAGCATATTGTTTCAAAAAATAAACGCATGAACATTCCATTAAGGAAAGAATGATGAGAAAATGTCTCACATATTTCATTTTTAAATTAAATACGAAAAAACGTCAGAACCAAATTAACTCAGTATTTTTTTCACTGGGATTTAAGATTAGAAACTATGATTTTTTTAAGAGGGAAATAATGAAAATCGCGTTTTTTTTTTTTTTTTTTTTTGCAGGTGCACATAGCAGCGAACTTTATTCATTGAAAAGAATACATTTAATTAAAACTTCAGCGATTTTTCTGAACTGAACATTTGTTGTATCCTTTCTGCAAAATCTTCCTTTAACTGTCTAGCTTAAAGTGAACTCAATGCTGTGAATCAAACTGTTGAGTACAAATTGTTGATTCACATTTTGGGCTTATGAAATTGCACAAAGCATGAGATAAAAATAATGAAACTAAAAAAAGGTATCAACAAAACGAATAAACTTTTTTTATATATTGTGTCACAGAAAAATTACTAAACAAAGGGGACAAATCTTCTCTTTTCCTAATTATGTCAACATTAAAAGGTATAGTTAATATCATTTCAGGCCGATATGGAGGAAACCTTAACTTCATAGTCTCGGAAGTTGTTAAATTTAACATACTATGTTAAAATTCAAAAAATTGGAGGCACATTTTTGTTTTTCCAAAAAATATTTTGGCCCGAGATACTGTAACCCTGGCGCACTCATAAATTTTGACAAAGTTCTTAAACTGCGTTATCTCCAGAACGCACGATATTTGGATGTGGTGTTTTTGTTTGAACGATAATGATTTTTTTTTAATTAAATGCACGATTTGGAAACAGTTCAGTTTTCATTTCAACAGCTTTTTGAAAAAAAAAAATCTAATCAATTTCTTTTTTCCCCCCAATTGCCTTTTTTTTACTGTTGATCAGTATTAGTAAGCACTACATTCCCTGAAAAAAAAGAGAGTTCCCAATTTCGCATTTAAAAGGATTTTACAGGCGTTTGAAAAAAACAAAAAAAAAAAAACAGGATTTTTCAGTTAACAGTACTTGTAAATGTCGATTTGAAAGTGCAAAATTTTGTTTAGTAGCAAGTAGACTAGGACACTTAATTCAGTTATAAAGACACGTTTCCATTTTAGTTGCCGTTTCATCCAGTAATTTGGCTATTAATGAAAACAAAAACGCAGTTTTTAGTTGATTTTGCCGGCCGAACGCGTTTTTCGCCAACTTTTAGCGCGGTGCCAAAAAATTCGTTTAAAATATTGCCTTCTTGGGCTTACAAAAATTAAAAAATTTCGGATGAAGTGGCAACTAAAAATGGAAATACCGCTATATACATAAATTAAAAGTGTCTTCTTGTGACTTCTGCTACTAAATAAAACTTTGAATTTTCAAATTACACTTATATGCCCTCTTTTTTTTTTTCAAATATCTCTAAAAAAAGAGTTTAAATACTCCTTTACAGAGAATGTATCAAAAGTACAGATCAACAGTGAAAAAAAAAAGAATTTTCAAAAAGCAGTTGCTAGAAAAATTGAGCTTATATCTCCAAACAAAGCACATAATTTTGAAGAACGGTGCACATAATTACCATCTTTCAAATAAACAGATTGTATCGAAATATCGTGCTCTGTTCGGGAGGTAACGCAGTTAAAACAAGAAGTTCCGTCCAGAACTAAACATATTCTCAAAAATAGCTAAAATCGCAAATTGTTACAAACAAAATTTTTTAATATTTTAAGCTGATTTCTAGGAATAAAATATGCCTCACTCATCGAAAGAATTAGATGCGTAAAAGAAAAGAAATAAACAAACAAAAGAAAAATAAAAGAATTGAAATTAATAAGCTCATTAAAATAAATAGATCATTTATCAAAAAAAAAAAAAAAAAGAATCGTTTGTTTTTCCCCTGTTGTAAAAAAAATTAATGAATGAATGAACTTTCAAAAATAAATAAAAGCAATAAAATGTCAACTTCAAGAAATAATTTTCGTTGTCAAAAAAAAAATCGTCTGCGCATATCTTTATGTAGAAACATAAATGACTCCGAATTTATCCGCCAAAAACCGAATACATAAATTAAAACTTTAGAGTGAAAATAAAAACAAATGATATAAGGAATAATTATTTCTCAGTAAAAACCATGGCTGCGGAATCGGAGTCGGAGTCAATCTCATTTTGGGACGAAAGAGGCAGATTCGGGTGCCGAAGGTTTTAAATTCAAAGACTTGAAGTTGGAATCAGTCATTTTCCCTTAAAGTCCGCAACTCTAAAATGTTTGTGGAGTAGGAATCGGACTTTTTTTGGGGAGAAAGGATTTGGTGTCAATAATTTTTCATCCGTGTTTACATTTTTTCCAAAGCTACGAGTCGGAGTTAATGCCGGAAGACGGAGTCGGAGTCAAGTGCCTCAAAACTCTCGGAGTCAAAGTCTGCAGTTGTTCGTCGAGAGCTATTTCCAACAAAAGTTGTTTGAAGTAAATCCGTTTTTAAAATCGGAATCTATATTGACTTCCATTTTTCCCGTAGGCGCTAATGTTAAAAGATTTGAGCTGTTCAAAATTGAACGGATGATTGTTCAAATCAAAAAGATATTTTCTATGCATGTTCTTTACCAAAAGCTTTTTCTTACAAAGTGTTTTTTAGCAAATTCGCTTCTAAGTTTGTGATTGCCTTGAATTTCCCCGTAGGCGCTAATGTTCAAGTTTTTTTGAACTGTTCAAAATTGAACGTAAAATTGCTCAAATCAAAAAGTGAAATAAAGGAATGAGGTGTCCTCGCCGAGATCTTTCGAACAAAAAAATATTGTTCGAATCGAACTATTCACGTAAAAGTTATTGGGTGGGGGGACAGACGAACAGACAGACATTTTTCCCCATCTCAATACCCTACTTTCCAATTTTTAATTTTTCGATTTTGTTTAACTATCTTATTTATTTTCGACTTTTTTTTTTTTTTTTTTGCGATATTTTCAAGATGCATTAAGCCTTCTTTAATGCTTTTTGAGCAATCACGATTGCTTATTGTTCTCATTTGACTGACCTTGGCATTACGCTGATTTTATTCCCCCCCCCCCCCCGCCTAACTCTGCAGTATTCCCGCCCACCGTCCTCTGCAGGCGCGGTTCCTCCGGTCCTGAACAATGTCCCCGAAATGCGTTTCTCCTGGTTGGTAGCGTCCATGTCCTACACACACGCACACTCATACACACATACGTCTACGTGCATGCACAGGTCTACGCACACACAAGCCTACACATGCACGCGCGCCTACACACACACAACTATACACACGTAACCTCCCAGGATAAGGGGCAGGTTTGGGGGGACAGGAACCGTTTCTAGAAACAATAACTCCAATGAGTCGCAACTAGTGATTGCGAAAAACATAATTTGAGTTAAAAAATATCAGAATTCAAATTAATTTTATCTTCTTTCTCTGACTTTTACTGTGAAAGTAGGCTAAAAAATTGTCGAAAACAGCAAATGAGAAACGGCGCCGAGGTTTCTATCTTTGGCAGGCTGAATCTCGGGCCACGAATTGTTTTGTGGAACGCAAACATGTTTCTGAAGTTCAGCATACAGTAAACTCAAAATTTTCCGAGATTACGAAGGTCCTGGATTGATATGGAATATACCAAAAGCATTTTAATAAAGCACCGACATAATTATAAAATTACTCCCTTTTTAGTGTTATTCGAGTCACTGTCCCCTGCCCCCTCCCCATCTGCATAATTTGGCCGTACCGATAAACCAGGGTCTAAGTTAGAGGAACTAAAAGGGTGACCGGGGATCTAAAGGACTTCCTGGGAATGAGGCCACCGCAAAAATAGACGGAGAGCAGCCACGGAGCTGATTTTGATGCCGTGGCCCTGCTAGGACCCGTCTCGAACTAGTTTAAAAGCAAAATAGATAAGCAGGTTTGACCAAAATAGATTTAAAAAAAAACTTTTTAATTTTCAAAATTATTTTGAATTTTGAAATTTGAAATCCAAATTATGTTTTTCGCAATCACGAGTAGCGACAGAACCTTGCTCATTGGTTACTCCTCCACTCGCTTGTTTTTAGAAGCGGTTCATGTCCTTCCTCTTGGACGGTTACGTGTGCATAGTTGTCTATGTATAGGCTTGTGTGTGTGCGTAGACCTGTGGGTGTGCACGTTGGCGTCTGTGTATGCGTGTAAAGGCGCGTGTGTGGATGTGTTTGAGTGCGTATAAGCGTTTGTGTGTGTAGACATGGACTTTGCCGGCCAGGAGCTAGGGCTCGACCGATGGCATTTTTTGGCCGATGGGCCGATGCCGATTGTTGGCCGATTGTTCAAAGATGACCGATGGCCGATTGTTTTCCTCCAAATGGCCGATTGCCGATGGCCGATGGCCGATGCCGTTGGCCGATGGCAAAAAAAAAAAAATCAAACAGAAATAAATTGATAAGATTGTCAGGGATTTAAAGGATCATTGATTCACTTCACTTTACTTCCTTTCTACGAATAAAGAATTGTAATCACAAAAAAAAATCAGATTTCGACCTAAATTTCTATTTTACTATCACCAAATTTATACTTCACAAGTTTTTTCGGCACATCTGTACATACATATTTGCGTCACTCAAAAACGTTATGAAATAGTAAAGTGAAAACTCATACGTACGTAGTATAATCTAAAAGTTCGAGGTCAAGTTGTTTAAAACCTTACCCTGAATAGTTCATATTACCGAAGCATATATCTATCTACAAAATAATCACCTTGAACGATTATGCACTTCTGCCAACGTTCGTATAGCTTTTAGAAGCACTCCTGGAAGACATTTTTCGCAAATTCCTGTAAGGCCTCTTGCGCTGCTGCTTTAACTTCATCGTGGGGAAGAAGGCGACTTTCATGTTGAGGATGCACGGTTCGATTGGTCAATACTCTGATATGACAAACAAATAACATAACGTTTCGTCGGACTTAGCTCCGTGTGACTTTTACCTGTTCGTAGCAAAAAAAAAACATTTGCATAGACGCCGCTTTTTTCCGTCAGGAGAAGATGAAGCTGCATCATAGAAGGTAGCGAAAAATGGCTTCCAGGAGTGTTTCCAAAAGTTATATGAACACTGGCAGAAGTACATAGTTCCTTAAGGCGACCTTTTGAAGATGAATGTGCTTCGGTAATGTGAACTATTCTGGGTAAGATTTTATACAGCTTGTCCCCGAACTTTTGCATCGTACTACGTACAATCTGTATAGGGTGTAGTTATGCTTCTCCTTTTTTGACTGCTGTATGATGAAAGAGAAAGAACAATAGCCAAAAAAAGAAGGAAGAAAAACCAAGAGACTGTTTGATAACCAATTGATTTGTTTTGTTTTTTTTTAATTGAGCATATAACTAAGATTTCAGTAATGTTGTAATAATGTATGGATTTAGGTACACTAAACATAGTTAAAAAAATTAAATTATGTTGTTTAATCGTTCAAAAAAAAAGAATAGAACTATGAAACCGTCAACAAATCACGTAATTAAAGTGGCAATTAAAGTCGAAACGCAATTAAAGTGCGGCGTATACATTTTTTAGTCATCAAATTAAACAAAAAAGGTAACAGATAAATTACAATATTAAATCAAAATAGTAATATTTTTATACTTATTTAAAATTTATGAATAGAAAAGATTGCATTTTTCATAAAAGCTATAACAGTGACATACATTTCGCTGAAAAAAAATAGCCATGAAAAGAGCATGGTTCTTAAAACGCAGGTACAATAAACAAACTCAATATTTACACCAAGTTAATAACTGAATACATATACTACTTGATCTGATGTTTGCACACATAGTATTGAACAATTTGATTGCTTAATCTTTTATGAAGCTTTACAAACAAGTTCAAATTAAATTTTTCAATTTAACAATAATTTTCTGAAATTTGAAAAATTGCATAATAGAAAATCCTTGAAACTTTTCTATAAAAAACGAAAACAACTTATTCATTGATTTTATATAAATACATAAGAATAGTTACTTACAACAGAAAAAAAATCAATCGCTATTAATGATGCAAAAAAGATGGCAATTTACGAAATATAGGTGAAACAAGTATGATAAATACGCAAAATGACATTTCTTGACCAAAATAAATAATCGCTAAATATGCAAGAAATGCTTGAAACGACGAGGTAGGGTTAGAGGGGTTACCCTCTGATTTTGGAGTAAATCACACTTCGGCCCCAACCTCTGCCTCATTTTTTTAGTACAGAACAGCTACCACCAACGCCTCGGAAGAGTTTCTTAATTTACTTCGCACTTCCGAAAAAAAAAAATCAAAAGTCCCTTTGATTTCCGAATTATGTCACCATTCAAAACGTCTTTAATCAATTTCTTACATTAATGCCCTAAATTCTTTCTAAACAATAGATAAAGTTTGAAAAAAAAATCTCCAATTTTATGAACGGTGTTAGTTTTAAACAACTCAGAAATACAACTTGAGTTTAATTTCAGAAATTGGGGGAGTGGGAGGAGGGGCACGTAAGTGTTCTCGGAAATTCAAAAAATAGTCGTAAAAATAGAGTTCAAAATAATCATAAACATTGAGCAGAAAACCCTTTCAAAACTTGCACCCGAGTTTGTTTTGACGTGCAATGGCGGATTTAAAATATAGCAAATGTTGCAATTGCGCGAGAGGCCCCATAACCATAGGGCCACCGAATGAGTTACAAAAATGCGAATGATAAATGTTTTACAACTTCTGTGATCCCCAAAATGTATTTCGACGGGCCCCAAACTTGTAACTCCGCCGAAGCGATACAGAAAAAGGCTGCATTACTGTGATTCATATTACAAATATCGAAAAATTAAAAATTACCGTCGGTTCAACGGGAATGTAATAAAATGACACAAAAATCGGTTTCGCCATCTCATATTTGTTTCCATACTCTCCAATTCGGCAATATATCACCAAATGATCGTCAGTCTGAGACGCTATATTAGTTTTGCATTGAAATAAGTAATTAATAGCCACAAAAAATGATTAAACAGGCTTTTCAGAACACCCGATCGAAAACAAAAAGGGAAGTGCACAACTGGAACGTCCGCAGACCCCACATACGAAACTTTAACCTTTTACAGATTATCATTTTTGAGTTATGACTTATGACAGATACATACGTACATCCTGCTGCAAGAAACAACGCAATAATTAACTTGTTTGGTACCTGAATGTAGTATTAAAAACTCTTCTAGGGATGACTAAAAATAGAAATTCATACTGAAATTTAAGTAAATAATTTTATATGAAAACAACAACTCCATTTACTTTGTATTAAAAAGTAAAACAGCAAAGGTCCTTTATTTTTTTCAAAAACATCGGCCAATTCCATCGGCTTTTCGGTGTTTTTTAAGGCCGATGGGCCGATGTTTCCCGCAAGTTAGCATCGGCCGCCGATGCCGATGCCGATGGCAAAATTGTTGAACCATCGGCGCCGATGCATCGGCCGGGCCGATGCATCGGTCGAGTCCTACCAGGAGCAGCGGCTACCGGGAGGAGTCGCGTCTGCAGTGGAGGGGTTGAAAAAGGAACCAGATATCAAGGACGGTCAAATAAAAACAATTAACAATCGTGATTGTTCAAAAAAAATTTTTGATTGTTTTAATTGCATCACAAATACATTTATTTTAGACACGCAATAATATTCTTTAGTTGTATAGTTGTAAAGTATGTTGATTTTATTTTAGTCACAAATATTTATTTTTTGGATAAAGGCCCGGCAGTATAGGTGATAAAGGTCTCAAAAACTTACAAATTTCATCTAAAAAACAGTTTGAGCCCAAGTTGAACTCCATGAACGCCGGCAGGGGCCGCAACGGATTGCACTTTAACCCCTGGCTGCTAAAAATAAAAATTGTTTTTGAAATTAATGTTAATTTAGTACTTTTTAACGTTAATTTTTTTCAAGAGATATTAATTATAGATGCTTGAAATTATATTCATTTTAAGCAAATTACAAATTCCAAAAGTATTGTGATCAGGGAAAAAAGCATATAAATTAAATAAATTTAACAAAGATGAAAGTAACTCTCAGTATTCACTTCAATATATCTAACTAAATAAAAAAATCATTAAATAAATAAATAAGTTAGTTTAAAGTTTTTTTAATGAATTTAAAAAAGAAAACTAATTTTAAAAAAAAAGTTTTTCTTTTTTTTTTTACTATTCACATGTGAATGCAGTTCCTGCATATGATTCTGCCGGCGCTTATGGATGTGTAGGATGGTCGAATTTGGTAATATACGTTATATTGACGATAATAAACTGCTAAAAATTGGTAATCGTTAGGAAAAGAATTACTATAATGACAGATAAAAAATCGATATTAGATAATTATCTTCATCACTATAGCTCCCTGAGGTTTGCAAGCAATCTGCTGTTAACCAACAGATCTGCTATCTAAAGACGTTGATTCAATGCATAATAATATGTTTACAAGCTTGCACAGTTCATCAGAATTCGAGTGTTCAAAGAAAAAAAAGAGAGAATTTTCCTCCTTTTATTCAAACCTCGCCGCGAAGATATCTCGTTGAGATTACTCTACTTCCTATAATCTACTTCTCTGCGACGCAACAATGTATAAAATTCACTCTTTCAAAGTAGTTCTCAGCTGGCCTTAAGCAAAGTTTATACCACGAACACCAATCTTATTACGCATCAGACCTATTGAGGTCACACCTCATCCAATGCGAGGTGATGCAACATCTAAATATGATCCATTTAATTAGCCACTTTACAATCCAACCGATAGTCTGCTACACCCCACGCCGAAAAGTGGGTTCGATTGATCCAAAAGAATATTTTAAAAAAAAGCAAAACAAACTAGATGGTTGGGGAAAAGCGAACAATATCAATAAAAAAAAATCTTGCATCAACAGCGCTCCTCCCGTCCCCACAGCTGTCAATCACCAGTCCAGTTTCTGCCGCTGAACCTGTAGTTAAACAAGCATGAGATTCAGTTGGTTCGGTTTCTTAACCGTGGCTCTTATAAATTCTTTTTTTTTCTCTTTTTTTAATAAGTAAAAGTGAAATACAACAGCGCGGAACCCGTTATTACTGACTTTGACCCCGTATTTCGGCAAATAAATTACAACAGGAAAGGATTGTTGGAGTTATTTTTCCTGTATGTAAAAATTTCCTCTGTGAAAATATGAACGAGACGGTTGTGCGTGAACTACAAACCCATTTCATTCCATGCTTATGTGTTTATACTTTGAATTTCGTTAGAAAATATTATTCGGTTTGATACTTTTTTGATTTACGAAAATGGAATGATGTATGCTGAAATAGTAGTCGAAGTCAAATAGTTGTAGTAAATGTTGTCTCGAATTCATTTCTACATTTGAATACTTTTGCAATAAATATTGAAAATGTTCTGTAAGCTAAGATCCACTGATTTAAAAACTTTATGTTAGGGTAAATTTCGAAATCAAACAAAATTTTTAAATGAAAAAAAAATTGAATTCATAACTTAATGTGAATATAAACGATAGTTTTACAAAAAATAAATATCAGGCTCAATTTTTGCGTGTTAGATGAGCGTATTTTTTCTTTTCTTTTTCTTTCTTTCTTTTCTTTGTGTGCACGCGTATGTGTGTGTGTGAGAGAGAGAGAGAGAGATGCAATATATAGGGAGACACAGAGATCGAGTTAGAGAAAGAGTATCCGTTTTGCACAAAAATATCCCTTTGTATATTTTTTATAAGTGTTTGCATGTGTTCTTTTTCCTAAAATTTTAAGATTAAAAATATTAAAGAACTGCGGGTTAGTTATATTTGGGCAAATTAACAGTGTTTTCTTTTTTCATGTTAGCCTAATATGCTTAATTTTTAACGCAAACAATGAAAATTTAGAGACATTAGGTATGATGTTATTCAAAACTTAGTAAATGTTTACGTATAGTTTATTAGTATTGAGAATTATTTTAGATCCCAATCAAGTAATTCAATTGATGTTAGCAGAAAGCAAGAAATAAAAATTCTTTATAAGTTCAGGGAAGAACTGGATTATTTAAGACTACACACAGAGAATTCTTTAAAATAGTTTGTATTGAAACTAATTAGATCTGCGGCTTTAATGAGTTTAAACTAACAAAAACGCAGTAGTTTGAAGTTTTATTTGAATAAAACATTTCAATAATGTTCAACATCAAAAACAAATCTACTTACTGAAAATACTCTTCTTCAAATAGAGGAAAAATCAAAGCTAATATGAACATCGTATAGTTTAAGTTGTTCCCAACATACTTTCCTACTTTCGTAATAATATGTTGTTGTATAGCTTATTGCTGTAAAAGATAAATTGAATCTGAAATCTTAGATGCTTGTTTAAAATAAACAAATAGCTAAAAACAGGTTATTAGAAAGCTTTTTAGAGTTTTCAAAACTAAAGTAAAACTAGAAAGTCAACAACTATGCACAATTATTTCCAAATGATTTCATTCTTGCAAATCATCAATACCATTTTGTTTATTAAAAAAATTTAAATATTTGCAACTGAATGCAAATTTTATGAATGACTCGATTGTGATTTAGAAAATGAGGGATATTTTTTAAATTGCTTCATAGAATTCTACAGGACTTTAAATGTAAGGTAGATATGCGCAAACTGATAACTACCTGCCAGCTTCAAAGGAACTACTTATAAAGTTTGTAAGTTGGACTGTCAAGAGGTTAACAAGGGAACCAAAGGATTAAGAGATGGCTAGTGAAACAATTTGGATTCTTTCTTCATAAGACTACTGAGGATCACAGTCACAAGAGAAAGGTACTGGACATCCTGTCAATTAAGTGGGTTCCTGTGCTAACTTTCTAATTTCCTCCTTCCAGGCCTCTTTTTTTTTGGCCATGGCTTAGCAATTTTTCACTCTTATGGTGGGAAAATCCTTATCAAGGTAATCAGCCCATAAACCATCCAATTGTTATTTCATATACTTGTGGTTAACTATTGTTTTTATTGAAATAAAAAAAAATGGTTTGATCATAATTTGGTGGTTACTGTTTTCACGGAATGACATTTTATGCTAAATTATTCTTTTGTGTGTGCGTATCAAGTCCAAATGGAATGAAAAACGAAATCACATCATCCGCTGCAACTTTATGACACACATTTTCTTCCGCATTACGTCATCTAGACTCTAGAGACAATACATAAACACAACGTTAAGCATAAAAGTCAACTAAAAATCGCAGGACATTTAATCAAGTGTTAAATGTAAAATAAAAACTAAATATATAACAGACATACATTTTAAAATACCAAATATTAAATCATACGTTGGTTAAAGTATCAAAACAAATGCAAATACATACATTTTGATATTTAAAACAATACTTCAATGTCATATCAATCAAATATGTAAGTTACAGCACTTTTTTAGTTTATCATACGAGCAAAAATATTGATTCTCATCTTATCCATGCTCATTTAATTTCTTTAGAATCGTCTGACAAAATGCATTTCATTTTAAAACTTCAACAATGATAAGAAAGAAGAACATCTGTTACTTGACGAATAACAATGTATCATTTACGCTTTGTTAACTTTTCCCAGCTTGCATCCACGAAAAAGAATTATAATTACTAACCGATGCTGAACAAAAGAAATTTAGAATTCATTGTTATTACTTTCCTAAGTAAAATATGAATGAAAAAAGGTAAATCATGTGTGGTTTTGAACAATGATTGGGATAACGTAAATAAAAATAGACATTGTTTGGTTGAAGCTCTTTTGCGGGATTATTATTGTTTCGTGATGCGTTTAGGGTTATTATAGACGGCGTGAGAATGTAAAAAATTGAAGTTTGAGTTTCCGGCTGTTAACAGCTCTGGAAATGAAAAGAAAAAATATGAAGATTCAAAAATATCTTTTGTTTAAATATTTTCTCTTTCCCTTTTGTTTTCGCTTTTGCTCAGTGAGGAATTTTTTTTTCAAAGTAAGGGAAAGTTGAGTACCTTGAGCATAATTTTACCTTTGTCCCACATCATTTTCAGCTTTACTGTTAATTATACGGCAACACTACATGTGTATCGTACACTATTTCCCCATTATTCTCAGCATAGTTAAATTACCTCTAGCAAAGCTGAACATTTGATTTATATGTTTAAGAGTATATTTACGCACTAAAAGTATTTTTTATATTGGTTTTTAAATGTTATGGCACAAAATATACACATTCTGTGTTACAGTGAGTTTAATAAATTACAATGTATAATTTTAGCTATAAAAGGTCGTGATTAAATGAGGCAACGCTTATACTCAGCATACTGATAAGCAATTTTTCAGTAGATCATGAAGTAATGTACTGGGACTATTAAAAGAAGTGTACCGTGGACATATCCAATGAACACTTAGGTACCTAGGCTTACTACAAAAAACGCATGATTTTTTTTTAATATTAATGTCGTGATTTTCAGAAAGAGGTAGAAGTTAGTTTCATGGCTAAAGCTAAGTTTTAATGACATTTTTAATATTGTGATTTTTTTTAATGTGATTTATAGCCTTAGGACTGTGTTTCGGTCAGTCTGTATCAAATTGTGCTAGCATGTGTGTTTCATAGCTTTACGTATTGCAGCTATTGAAGTGCTACGATTCGGGTAATAAGTCCGTGCATATCTGAAATGCAACGAAAATGGGCAAACAAATTTTTTAAATGTGTATGAACGTACTGGATTCACATGAACGTTGATTTGAAGATTATTTAAAATAAAATGAATTATTGCGCTATGCATTAAGTTCCATAAACAAGCTTTTCCCAAAAATATGTTCGCTTTATCGTTTTGTTTCATCTAAATAACATCATATTTCTCTCACCTAATCAAGACTCATGAAAAAGAAAAGAAATTACTGAACACGATTTTATTGCTCGAGTCAGAATTACGAATGTGAAATGGGATAAGTAATCTGGAAGTACTTCTTTCTTTGTTCTTATCTCAGAACAATGCATTTAGCTGCTTCCGAACAAGTCATTGAGCAACAAGCCATGGCTATCAAGCAAATCTAACCCACATCGCACGCCAGACTTACCTTGAAGCATATTACTTGCCGGATTCCTCGTCCAGCAAGCCCTTTTAACACCTCTGCCATACAGCGTGAGCTACCGAAACAGAAAATTTGCGATTGTTCAGGCCGTCTTCTAATCTCTTTTATCGGTCTGCAAGGCGTAATGGCTTGTTAATTGGACAAGGAGAATAAATGGATTGTTTTCTTGATGCAATAATTTTTCTCCACCCACATTTTTGCTCCTGAGAGATTTCTCTTTTCATTTTTCTCTTTCACTCTTGCTTCCGAAAATGCGAAAGAAATTGCTGTAATTGTTCTAGCAAAAGATCAATTAGATGCTGTTTCTCTGAAAGGACATCAGTTTACTGGATCAAGATTTTTGCAAGGGAAATGTATTGTTCAAATTTTTCAGTTGTCAAAAAGTGCTTTTTTCTTCCTTTCTGATTCGTATTCCTCAATGTATACCAACTCATTGCATAACTTTTTATTAACAAAAAGAGGAGAACAAAAAATACATTTAGATTCATTTTTTTATTTCTTTTTTATTTATTTATTTTTTCTTTTTCAACATAAATTTTCTCATTCTACCACTCGGCGATTTAAAATCTCGTATACGTGTGTCGGTACAGTTCGGGAATAAAATCAACAGCAAAATCACATCTTGTTGGTGATAAAAATTAAAATCAAAAATCCAAAAAACAATGAGAAATTTTAGTCCATCTTTACTTTACGATCACCGATAAGATGGGAAGGCAAATTGAAATTAACCAGATTATAGATTTAAAAGTTCGCAAACCAAATTGCTAGTTCAATTTTAGGGTTCCGTCTTCCCTTTTACAACTCCGAATGAAGCGAAAGATTTTTTATTTCTTTGGTTGTTTCTTCATAAACTCTTTTTGTTTTCACTCGTCTTCAATTTAATGAATACAATAAGCAAATAAAGTCGAAGTGACACTACGAAACCGCGTGTATCATTTTCAATTCTCCTCTGCTGGACTTCATTCAGATAGAATCGTGAGTTTTCACTGCTAATGTGGCGAGACAAAAAATGCATTTGGTTCTGAAAAAACTCGTGTGTGCTACTGCTAAATGTCAGGTATTTGCAAGCGCAGAAAAAAAGGGGGGGCATGGGGCGGTCGCCCCTCCCTTGAGGGACTCGCCAATGTTTCGGAATTGAAGTTCTAAAAAAGCAATTGTAAACTATTTTTGATGATGCTTAGGAAAATAACAGGTTTTGAAACTCTCATTAGAAAACTTTTGAAATAGAAGTTCCAAAAGCAGTTTTGGATGATATTTGTTGAGAAGGATGGGTTCAAGAGTTTTCCTCCGGACATTTTTCAAAACGGAATTCGAAAAGATGCGACTGACGACCTTCTCAGGCAAAGTAACTGGAAAGTATGGGGCTCAGGAGCTTTCCTCTGGCAAATTTTAGAAACTGAAATTCTAAAAAATGTAATTTCAGGATACCTTTGGTGACTTAAAAGGAAGGGAATACAATAGGTTTGGGGGTTAACCTATTCCCTTCCTTAGGGTGTTAAATCCAATGGATTTTAAATAAAATTAATGTGTGTTCGGAAAAAAATTAAAACAAAAAAAGGAATATTTTAAAACTCTTTAAATCAATATTTCATTATTTTCTGAAACCTCGCATACCATTTTATAAATTTTCCTGTCACTGTTATTGTTTGTATGCAAAAGGCTACTGTATAAATTTCATACAGCTATATAATAAAGTGCCCCCCCCCCCAAAAAAAAAAATATAATAAAAGCCATCATATAAATTACAGTGATATCACAATAATTTGGCTTTGTTCTCAAGAATTCGACCAAATAATGGCAAATTTCTGAGACCAAAAAACACTGCACTGATTTTCTTAGTATCCCTACTCAGAATGGAAGACTGCTGAATAATGACTGTCATCTTATTAATTCATATATTTTCAATCGGGTAAGATCTTCGTCAGTTGAAAATTAATTGTGGATCAGAAACCATTTTAAATTTTGTGTCAATTGTGAACAAACAATCGTATGAATCGTTGCAATTACCTCAATTTTTTATGCTGTACAAAAAGGAGGCCAATTAACTGGAATGCAATATTCTAGAGAAATTTTATTTCTATATATTGGATGAGAAAATGATTCAGAATAACATTTTATTGTTGTTAAAAGGTAATTATATATTCATATCATTTAGTATTTCTCATACTTCATTTACTTTCTGAATAAAATTTTATTTAAATTGAATAACTCTCATACAGCTTCACTAAAAAAAACTTTTAGCAACTGCAACCAATTTGTTTCAAGGCTGGGTGTTTAAAATTCTGAATGCGAAACAACAATGACCGTTAAAACGAGTTTGGTGGAAAAAATTAATAATTCTCTAAAATCCAGAACAATTGCTTAGTTAAGCTCTTTGAAATCTATAATTTTCATTTTATAAAAAGACTAATCACTTCTGTTTAACAAAAGAACTATCCGCACGTCTAAGGCATTACGAATTAATTCCCACGTCCTCAGTTTATTAAACGCCGAAAACTTTCATCCTTGAAAAATCCGAAGGATTGTTTCCTAGACTATTTTCGTCGGGAATAATAATGTTGGCTAGATAATTGGATCGAGCACTTTTTTGAAACTTAAATCCCATTTTGCTGCCGTTGATTGGCATTGACTAAGTTCAATTAAAAATTGGACGTTTTGAAGCGACGAAGAATTTGGAGGAATATCAAGGTCAAGTGAAGGGTGTGGTTTAGTGGAGGAGTTCGGATTACGGGGTTTTACCCCTTTTAGAAATCAGCAATTTGGAGATGAATGATAGCGGGAAAGCTATAACGCGGAATTTTAGTTGTAAAGACGTTTAGTTTTTATAACATGCTGAAGGTCAACTGAAAAAATACTGAAGCTATTCAAAAAAGCAAATCTTTGTGATTCGTGTAATAAATTTAGGGATTAAAATCCAGTTGATACATATTAACATTACTTTTCACAACTGCAGTAAAATTACTTGCTGTTTTTTCGTCCTTTTCTAGACTATGAACCCCTCACATAAAAGAATGCCTTGAAAACTGAGAAAAGGAGATGACAGGTTAATATCAGAGGGTACGTTTTGTTTGTATTAGTTGCTTACAATAAAAATGTTTTATTATTATTATTATTATTTTTATTGTTTTAACTGGTTTCTTTTCATTCAAATGCTTTCAGAAAATGAGTGAAATGTTTTTAATAAACTATTTATAGAAATAACATATGATTCATTAAAATAATTTCGTAAGCTTAATGCTTAATTCAAAAAATACATGTTTTTGAGAAGCTCTTTTATTAATTAATTTTTTTCTTATTCATGGAAAGACATTTATAAAAAAAAAAAGGCGCAGTGTGCAGATAATTTTGACTTTACTACGCTGACTTTTATTATCTCGAAATTTAATTTTTATCCCTCAAAAGACGTTACGTTTGCGATTTGTTTTGCAAATAAGTGCTTTTCGAATGTCGTTTTTAAATTTTCGCTGTTTTGCATTTAGGTCCGGTTTTTTAAATCACATATGTTGTTATTTCTCGTGTAATTATCAGTTTAACCTTTTCAGTGTTTTATCTCATAAGAAATACTTCCTGCATAAAAAATATATGCATATTTCCATTGCATTTTATATTAAAATTGCTGAAAATATCACCACGCATCTATAATAATACGTAAATATAAATGCATCTTTGCTTAACGCTATAAAAGGTTTCATTCCTCGATGGATTCAAACAAGATTAAAGTTTGAAATAATATAATTTCCTGATAGAAATTGTTGGCAAGGTTTAATTCAAAAATTTCGATCAGTTGTTCACTAATTTCTATTAAGATTTTTTCACCTTGAAAAATATACCAAATGGATCATCTGCTGATCCTCCGCTTTTTCTCAAGTTTTACATCATTTGAAACTGAGCGTAAGTCTGCTCAAGACTAAATTTGGAAAAATAAAAGCCAGTTAGTACTCCTATAATAATTGTTTACACATATTGAAAATTCAAGTCTCCATAAAATTTATAAAGTAACCGATCAGAACATTCGTAAGAAGAATTATCAGAAATAAAGATGCATGAAATTAAAAACTTGTTCGTAGTTAAAAATAATCGTTTGGCTTCGTTGTTATGGTTAAAAACTACATTAAATTGTAAGTGTGTTTTTTTTTTTTTAAGTTGTTTCACAATTAACTATTAGCTTTGAAAAAAAATAATTAAGGCTCGGATTACGCAAGAAAGCATTAGCAGAGTTTTGCGATCTCTCTTACGCGGAATCAATGTAAATCCGTAGCCACTATTTTTAATATTATGCAGGATGATTTTTTTAATCAAACATTTTTCTGTATTAATGTAAATTATACAATAACTGATTTTTTAAATTTAAAATTCTAAATATGTGCCTTCGATTTTAAATACAGAAAAATTAGCGGTGTTTTGAAAGTGTTAAAAAATATACATATAAACGCACAGGTGGGTGATTCTCCACAATCCTAACAATATTATGTACTAGAAGCCTAACACAACAATTGTTTAACCCAAAAAGTGTTTTCATTTTTTTAATAGTAATAATAACTTATCTGATGTTATTCTACTCTTATTAAAACAATAACTCATTTAATTTTTCCTACAAAAATTTTTGAATAACCTGGTCACACTTTTGGCGTCTCCCCTTTCGTTTTTCAAATGAACTTAAATTATTTAAAAAAATTATATTAATCTTCCACAAATTCAATTTTTAGTACAAAATTAAGCATACTTCAAGATTTAAAAAAGCATTCTTTAAATAATTTTAATTATTTAAATCATCAAGGTACATCGTTTTAAACTTTGTCCCCAGGTTTTCATGTCACTCTCCTGTCCTAGGAATGAGTTCAATTATTATAGATTAAAAAAGGAATTTTTAATCTGCTGTACTATAAAACTGTTTATTATCACCATTTTGAAGTTTAAGAATAGGGTATGAAACGTTTTCGCTGTCATTCTCCTGGACAATTTTTCTGTTCGTTTTAAACAAACGAAAAATTTTAACTCTAATCATAGTGTGTGGTTGAATTAAGAGGTTAGAATAGAAAAATAACATTATTTAGCTTAAATATAATCCTGGACCTACGTAACAGGCAAAATTGTATGGAAAATGTCATGCTCCTGTCCTAAAAAAGTGTCATACTCCTGGTGCAAAAAAAAAAAAATCACTCTCCTATCATTATTTCTCAAGCACTGGTAATGCATCCCGTGGAACAGAAGGATTTATTTCCAATATATTAGTTGGAAAATATGATTGATTGAAAAAAAAGGAAGTCAAATTTCGCAAACGATAAATAAAATGTGTATCAATAGAATAATTCTATTTATTTAATTTTTTTTCTTGTTGTTGTTGTTCAGACGAAGCGTTCCAAAAGAGACTTATTGGTTAGACATTTGTTTATCTAAATGTTGCTCGAGTAGATAAGTGAAGCTGCTATAAATTTCGTAATTGTTTTAAATTAAAAGCAAAATATATGTTATTGACTAGCTGACCCAGCCACGCGTTGCTGCGGCGAAGTAGTTGAATTAAAATATTCTTTTACTCAATATTTTGATAGAATCTAATTAATATTTTTAGTAAAGCTTAAAATAGTCTAGCCTTTAAAACAAATGAGATTGATGATGTACATGATAGGCTGAATTAAGTAATTACTGAATTTAGCAAGTACTAACTAAATTTTTTAATGGTTAAAGCACTATACTTACGCTTAGTAAATTTTGCAAGTATGACTTCTTCCAAAAATAAAAGCAAAATAACTTGAAAATGATAGTAAATATCGAAACTGATTGTAATGTATCAGAACGTAGAAATTAAACATAAAACAACATACACTTTTAGAATGTACAGTAAATTTTATTCATCTCAATTTATCTAAAGTTTGTAATCAATAACTTTTTTTACAAAATACATTAATTAAATTAAAAACATGTAAAAATTAAATTTTATAAATGAGGTAGATAACATAGACTTCGATCTATTGTTTCTATTATTTGAAAGCTAAAAATTATCTAAGCATTCAGTTGTGCACAATATTCTTGCTTAACCTGTGTTTTGCTAATACGAATAGGTATGATAACTTTAGCACTCGTGATTAGGTGATAGATACAGGGTGTCCTGAAATAGACTGACTGTTTTCAAAATTTATAACAGTAAATTGGTTAATGATAAAAAAAATAATTTTTGCCGAAAACTCATGCTTTGAGCCGTAAGTTTCGTCCCCTAAGAGCTCCAAAGTTTAGTTCAAAAGTTTTTCAATAGATGGCGCTGCAGATGGCAAGCCTCTAAGTCAAAAAGTAATTATTGGAATTAACCGATTTTTCCTCCAATTGCGACATGTGGTTGCAACCGGAGGCATGCATTTTGAAAATATTGTGCGAAATGTGATGTATTAAAAACATTTTTCGAAAAACTATGATGTAATTTTCTGTCTTTCTTTGATTTACGGTCTTACATGTGCTGCGCCATCTATTGGAAAATTCTTGAACTAAATTTCGGAACTTTGGAGGACGAAACTTACGGCCCACCAAATGAATTTTCTGCAAAAATTATTTTTTTATCATTAACCATTTTATTGTTGTGCATTTTTGAAAACAGTCAGTCTTTTTCAGGACACCCTGTAGTTTCCAATGAGAGAAACATGTATGCTTCAAGTCCAAACCGAAAGTAGACACTGTTTGGTCTTGAGATCTATTTATGGTTTTTTCAAAAGCTAAACAAATCGGAAACTGAAGTCTTCCAAATGTGTTTGAAAATTATGACGCTATTAATCGCTTACGTGGCAACATAAACATTTCTCCTTTAAACTTTTCCGTCAAAATTGTTGAAATTTTGATGAAGAAACGTGTACCGTTGCATAATCTAGGTGGATTTAAACTGTGAAAAAGAATAATTGGTGAACGAATTTTCAACCGAAAATCGTGTAGTGGCATTCCTGGTACATCCAGAAAATTCAAAAATTCAGTTGGAATGTTTACGGCTTTGTTTTCATCGACAACTGTATAGCCTTGTTCAGCATCAACGGTCAGCACAATCTGATTATGGTTTTCTTTTTCAGCTGTCAGTAATGACTCACGATTCACAATAATTGTAGCTGTCATTGCACTGTTTTTTCTCGTTGCAAATCAGTGTCAACTAAGTCGGTGACCAATCGATCAGGTGATATCACACCATAATGACTAAACAACAAATTTGAAATTGAAATGTATGAATCTTCAATCAGCACTAAAGCTTCATTATACATCTTTGGAGTAAAATCTAGATTTGGACATCGGTGTGTTTCTATGGAGTACATCTTCAAGCATAAAATTTATATAGTTTCTCCACAGAAATGATGATTGTGTTGGATATTATGTCGTGAAAATTACCTTAAACAAATGACGAATAATGTTTCTCGTTATGCAAAACCTGCATTAGAAAATGCAACTCCCAATGAATGTGTGCTACCAATAATTAAAATTCGCGAAATGCATCGTGAAATGTATTAAACACTCGACAATTAACGGTCCGCAAATCTTCCCGTCTTTTAGGGAATGTTTAACGAAAACAAATGCAAAAACATCATTCACTTTGTTTTGGATACACAGTTTTGTTTCGGATGGAGTTTTGGTCCGAATGTCTTGGCTTTAATTTTTAATTATGCCCGAGATTGATTAATGTTATGTTCTATGTTTACGTGGCTTCCATATTTTTTTTTCTTGATTTCATTCAGCACTGTAAAAACAATTAAGAAACGTCCTGAAAAATAATGGGCAGCGAATATACCCAATTTCTGCCAGTAACATATCTTAGAAAAAAAATAGGAGCGTGTCCCACTAAAAGTCAGAAACCTTCCTAAAATTATCCTGAAGTCTTTCTGAAGAATTCCGAAACCTCTCCGATTCGAGACAATCATTTCTCTGAAACCTTTAGAGAGAATCGAAGTAAGATTAAAAATAATAGCTTGGCAAATTTTTCTACTCACCAAGAAAGTACCAAAAACATAATCGCCACTATAGTCACTGCTAAGAAGGACTTTAAAGCACGCACAAAGAATTCTACTTGCTTGTTACTCTTGGAAAGTTACGGAATCCAGAGACTCCCTCCCTCCCATTGGAAGTTATATCAATCTGTAATAAAGTCGACAGTAATAAAGTCAGTTCATCACTAAAAATCATTAACCTTCCTGAAATTATCCTGGAATCTTTGAAGAATTCAGTACTATCCCAGGCTAAAAGGCAGTCGTGTCGCTGAACCTTCAGAAAAACATTAGGTAAGTTGAATAGAAAGCATGACACCTCTCTACTTTTCCAAGAAAGCTCCAACACTAATGCTGCAAGCATGGCGAAAGGTAAGACAGACTTGCAAGCAAGTAACATAGTCTAATTCGTCTGCGATTCCTGCAAAGTTACAGAATCCAGAGGCTAATTCACTCTCATTAAGAGTTTAATCAATATAGACTGAACATAATCGAACTGAAGCCGATACACTTAATAAATACGCTCAGTTAATCTTTAAACTGGAAGTTAAAAATATTTTTTGCAACAGTGAGAAGTCCGCATTACGTTTGTAGTAATTCAAGAAACTTTTTGAAGCAGATACTTGATTTCCAAATAAACTTGTTGAGGACCTGTGGAATCCCAGCATGTTCCATGGAAATAATCAGTGACATTTCAGATTTGTTTACAGTGCATGTAAAATAGCGTGGAACATTGGTAAATAATTTTATTTCTGAGAAGTGGGCCAAACACATTAGGTTTTTGACAATGTAAAAAAAATCAGGGTCGTTTTTGGTGGTTCAAGTGCTCTCCGTAGAAAATATCTTCGGTAAAATATACTCGTTGACCGTTTTCAAGATGTACTGCAAGATGCTGTACAGAAGGGTCTCTATCATATATGGGGAAGCCAGATAGCTTCGTTGCTGTTTATATGTCCACTCATCGCTCATCCTGTTTTTTTCGGCAATTTTGTCCATATCTCTTACATCAAATGCTACCTAATAAGGACATTTAATGACGTATTTGACGAAGTATTTAATGGATTTCACCGAGCTGCAAAACTCGACATTTATATGAGCTTCATACGTTTTTAAAAGCAGTGGTGAGTATGGAACTACCCGTTGCTTATCAATTTCAACTTGATTTGTAGAATTTGACATTTAGATTGAAAGGTGTAGCCTCTATACTCCTCCTTTCTACGGCGATATTGTTGATAACCATCAATGTCCGTAACATAGTATCATTTGTAAATTTTAATTAACTTAAGAATAAAATTTTTGAGGATGACTCAACTTACAGCGCCATCTAGTAAGAATTTACAGAACCAAACAATCAATACACATTTTTAATATATAATAAACATTTTATTCGCAATAAAAAATTATAAAAACCATCCTATCTTTTAAGTTGAACCAAATTACAGATAGGTATGAAATTTGATAAAAATCGGTTCAGTAGTTTCGGAGTTTACCCCGAACAAACATCGTGACACGAGGTTTATATATATGTATAGATAGATAGATAGATAGATAGATAGTGCTGATTCCCTTTTTGTTTTATGTTTATATTTCCCGAAACATAAAACAATTAGCAAGTAATGAGAAGATAACTTTTATTTTTGTAAATTTATCATACTGTATATGGCTAACTTGAAGAAAGTTTCAATGTAGCAATCGATTTTGTTTCCTTTAAATTGAATGTCCGTTATTCGGTGTGTAAGCTATTCAGAGTGAATAATATGGAAAAACCTATATGGGACTTGTACTCAAAGAAATTGGGGGTGTCCGTTAAGGGAGGCTTTACACAACTTTCGTTTTGTCATTTAATAACCATACTTCTTTATTTAGGTTTCAGTTATTTCTTTATTACTATAATTACACTTTAGATAACCTATGAAGAAATTCATTTTGTAGCTCTGCTGGTGCTGCTTGTCAGTCTCTTGCTGTATGAAAATTTGACCCCCTCTTTTGAGGGTGTAACATAGTTAAAGTGTTAACCCTCTAAATTTTCTCTTAATAAGTACCTAACAAAGTGTAAATATTATTTTTTTCGGAATTTTTTTAGCATTTTTATTATTGTTTTTAAATGCGATTGTAAAATGTCAGGTTTATGGAGAATCACCCAGGTACTTCTTTATTCTCACTAACTCCAATATTTAAATAAAGAAAAAACTAACTCCTACAAGTAAAAGAATTGCCAGTATAATCGAAATTTTAAAGTATAATATTGGCCATTAAAAAATAAAATAATGGAATTTTTCATTAAGGCTGAATATGTACTGATTTGTGTAAGTGCTTTAGTGCATATGAAAAATATTAGCTCCTAATTTTCTTGCAAAAGAATATAAAACTCAGTCCGACTGTCCCACTTTGACGTTCTTAATAAAATCTCCATATGTTTGTATATGAGTATTTTCGTCAAAAAAATTAAGTTTAAAAGAATGTCGAAAAATTAGCATAATTAAATCAATGACAAATGTCACGTACAAATATGTTTCTTTTATTTATTTATTTATTTGTTTTATTTTTTTTATGGTGATGATTTTTTTAAAAAGTGCTGATTCCCCCCCCCCCCCAGAATGGAAAAGTCAAGGACATTGAAGGCGGGTCTGGAAGAGACACGATTATTACATTTTCGTATTTATACATTTAAATTTCGCTAGTCACGATAGTATCTAGCCTGGTTAGGATTTAACTTTAGTGGTGGCTGAGGGGAAAAGAGTAGGTGCCACATACACACACACATGAGCGAAAGCGGGTACTCTGAGAACAGCTTAAGATTGGATGAAATAGTTTCAGAATTTGTGTGGTAATATTTTTTTGAAAATATTGTTATGAACACTTAGCTTTGAACATCTGAACCAAATAGAGTTCAAAATTTAAAAGCGTATGATTTTCACTAAATTGGGAGCTTAAGTATTCTGCCTTGAGTCTGCTTCTTTCATGATCATTTTTCCACAATCAATAAGATTAAGATACCATTTTCTTTTTGGGGAAAGCAGTTTTTAAAATCAAGAGTTGCAAAATAGATAAAAACTCGCGGCATTTTTTCAATGACCTACTTATAAATCTCTTTAGTTAAGATCAGGTTCTATTTTGCAAACACAAAAGAAAAGCAACCCATGTATTAACCATAAATCTAGTCAAAAAATCACTAAATCCTCTCGACAGTGAAGTACGCGTAATAAAGAGGTCAATTAGATGTAGTGACAAGTATTCAGATCGAACAAAAAATCAAGCGCATTCAACAAAGTGTAAAGAATTGGGCCCTTACTCCGCAGGTGGTATAGAAAGTGGGGTCTCAGCAGAGTAACGTTCATAAGGTAAGTAAAAAAAGAAACACCTTTTTGTGCGTCACGTGTCCTTGATGCTGTTGCCACGATGGAGTCATAAATCTTCGACATAAAAATACCATAAAGAGCTTTCACTACAGTAATGGCGGCTTCTTTTATTTAACGCCATTGCCATTTTTTACGACTGAATCTAAAGACCAAAAGTAATTTTGATCTATTTCCTTTCATCCTTCCGCAAAATTCGAACATAAAGGCAGAATTTAAAGGGTAAATGCTGAGTTAACTTTTTCTTTTTGTCATGTTTACAGGGAACACTTTGGAATTTATTTATCTTTTAGTCTTATGAGTGAGCAAAATTCATAAGAAAATAATAAATAATTGAATAATTCCATAAAGAAAATTTTCTTTAAAAGTGTTAAGTACGCCAAATTGATTTTGAGGAAATTTATGTAGCAGTCAATATGTGATAACTTGTCCCGTTAGCAAACGTTGCCATAATTGTTTTTCAAAATGATTTTAAACAAGCCGACTAAGGTTTTTGCAATTTTACTTTACCCTGAATAAACACTGTGCTCTACCTCTATATTATTTATTTTTTACAGAAAAATAAAATATGTATAGTATACTGCGAAAAGAACTGGCGCTTGCCTTTCAAATAAATTTATTCTGTCATATAAACATTGGCGTAAACTAGGAGGGGCATAGGGGGGCAAGTGCTCGCCTACTTTTTTTTGAGCTATGGGCAAAGTATTATTTTGCCCCCCCCCCCCCCCAGTTTTTAAGCAAAGGATTTTTTTAAATTGTTTGTCAAATGGTCTATATATAATTTTCAAATTATAATAAAATGTCATTCGCATATTATCAATGCAATTGTCATGAATTATATGCAAAAATGTATCCTTGTCTTTAACTACAAATTAGTAATTTCAACCTGTAATTAATCTGCTTTTAAATTGCCCCAAGGTGGCGCAACTGAAGCCCAGAAGAGGCCCGTGTACCTGATCGCCTAATCCCGAAGTGATGATGTGCATCTCCCCCCCCCTCACAATACATATAGGCATGTAATCCTAGTTTACTAAATTCAGGTAGTAAACTAGGATTACATGACCAAAAAAATGACTGTTTTCGGGAAAAAGGGGAAATGTTGCTGCAAAATTCCGAAGTTTTTCTTAAACCTAAATTTACTTTTAATCCTTTAATTGGAGCTCACATGAATGAAAAACCAACCATTTAATGGACGGGTCAAAATAGAACAGTGGTACAACCAGAAAGGAAGCTTTAAGTCCGAGCCCCATAGAATGTTTGAGTTGAATTTTTCTTTTAAACTATTCTTTATTATTGATGAGAAGAAGTCTTTCGAAAATAAAGTAGTTTTTAGAAATTAATAGTAATGTTACGGGAAAATCTAAATTTCTTTTAAAAATAAATCTTTGAATAAAAAATATTCAAAAGTAACAGCTTATTGATCAGCAATCACCCCCGCCACCACTCTTTCCGTCCTATTTTTTCTCTTTTTTTTCCGAGTTCGTCTAAAAATAAGAAAGTTGTCAAAATACTGCTCCTCCGAAGAGCCCCCTCCCCCCTCCCACACACCGGTAGAATTATGGAGCATTTGACATTTCATTTTCAGGTTTCAATTTCGCGAATTTTCCAGGGGAAAGCCCCCAATTACCGAACAACATTGAAAATCGCTTAAAATTAGGTTTTTGGAGTTTTAATTTCGAAAAATTACTGGCCCTAATATTACAAAATATGGTCTTACAACCGCGTTTTAAGACTTGAATTTCATAAAATATTCGGGCAAGGGTCCCTATGCCGCCATCCTCCAATACCATAAGCAGTTTGGTTTTTTAAACTATACTTAAAAAAAAATTAAGTGGAATAGTCCCTGATTATAAAACATTGCTTTAGTTTTTAGCACCATAATTTTAAAATTTTTACCAGGGAAGAGCTTCAGAACCTCCTTCCCGTAAAATCTTCAACGTTTGTCTAAAATTGCGTTTTTAAACTTCAATGTCGAAAGCAGGAGGAGGAGGAATTGATTTCAACCTATAAAAAAAAATCGATCGGGGACAGTCCTTGAGCTCCATCCGTCACCCTAACGTCGATAAAATATGGTCTATAATCGCGTTTTCAAAGCTTCAAGTTCTAGAAATTCCGCTGAGACCCTTGTACCTTTTGTCACCCTAACATCAACGAAAAAAGTCTAAAATTGCGTTTTTGAAGCTAAAAGTTTCAAAAATTTTCCGGGGGAGAACCCCCGGACCCCCCTTTCCTATCAGTTCTAAATGTTTCTTTACTCCTCCCCCCCCCCTCCCTTCCCTATTTTTTTTTTTCTGGTTGCGTCACTGAAGTAGAATATTAATTTGGTTCAGGGCATAGGTCACTAAGGCAAATGTACAGTGTATACACGCAAGGTGTATACACTGTACAGATTCTTCATTCCTGAGATCCTGGAAAACAACTTCGGAAAGAAAGAAAAATCATTTCTAAAGTACAGAATTCCTTGAACTTTCTAATTAGTCCATGGAATTATTAGAGAGTTAAAACCAACGCAACTTAGAAAACGATATCCGTACTTTAGGATTGCAAAACTGTATAGTAAACTGCACTGCCAGTGATCCTGTAAACTATAAATACAACAACAAAAGAGTGTCAGCATATTTTTTTGGGAAAGAGTGATACTTCTCCGGATGTATCTGCGTATTACTCTCTGTAGCTCTATTCTGTTTAAACTGAATAACGTACATTGTGTTAAAATTTATTATGATTTCTTAAATTCATTTATTTTTTTGAAAAAGTAAATTTTTTTTAGAATTTTAGTTCGATGGCAAAATATAAATCAAGTAAATTTTCCTTAAAAAAAAAGTTTTCTCCCCCCTACTTTACGTGGCTAAGTTACGCCTTTGCATATAACTGAAGTTCTTTTGCGATCCCTGAATATTGAGGAACTCAACAAGGATTGAGAAAAAGGTAGAAAGTAAATGTGATCGTTCTGTTGTATAAAAGAAGAAAATAATGTAACAGAACATAAAATAATAACTTTTATCACCTAAAAAAAGGAGCGTAAAAATTCCGTAATGTAAGGATTAGTTTCAATTCTTATTATGGAATAATAAAATAGAATAACTAAAACAAGGCTCCATTGGTGGCTAGAAGGAATGTCAGTTCCTTGAGAATTTGGATTAACTATAATCTTTCAGAATTCAACGTCATTAATTCAATAATCAGATATATTTTCTATCAGATAAAATCTATATAAGTGCCCAAGAAGGAAAAAAACTTTCGAGCAATCTGCGGCGCAGATGAAAAATAAAAAAAAAAATCTGCAAGGTTAATCGACATTAGTTTAATCGTTCAGTCTAAATTGGACACCACAAATGCTTAAAATAGAATATTAATACAATCAGTTACAATATACCTGTGAATTAGAGCCCAGAAAATATGGTATAATCTTAATTAAATGGAATTTAGGATTTTTTTACTTTAAACATATTAACTTCTTTCTCCCCAACTAAGGAATGGAGTCTGTAGACCTGCGCTAGAATTTACTAAGCACTTCGCAGCATCACGCTGTTTCTCCTACCGAAATGAATACACGTTATAAACAACTGGAAAACAGAAAAGGCAAACATAAAACAATTTTATGGTTATAAAATAGTTTAAGGAACAAAATTTGACTGTCCTAAGATGCCCAGTAGCAGAATGTTTTTGAACAATCTGCGATGCAGATTAAAAATCTAAAAATAGTCTGCAAGATAAACCGACATTAGTTTAATCGTGAAATCT
Source organism: Uloborus diversus (assembly GCF_026930045.1). NCBI lineage: Eukaryota > Metazoa > Arthropoda > Arachnida > Araneae > Uloboridae > Uloborus > Uloborus diversus. The sequence continues at coordinate 89,977,904 of NC_072732.1, read as the reverse complement.
AAATTTGGCCCGAGAAATGCTTAAAATAAGAAAATAATTACATTGTACCCAAGTCCAGAAAATATGGTACAATCTTCAATAGATGAAATTTAAGATTATTTGTTTCTTCTAAAATTTTTACTTTTTTCTCCCCAACTGAGAAATAGTCTACAGATCTTCTGAGAACCTGCGTGCTGTTTCTGTTACCGGGATGAGTGCACATTATAAACACCTAGAAAAAAAAAGGCAAACATAAAAAAAAATTCAGGACATAAAGTAATTTAAGGGACAAAATTTGACTGTCCAAAGATGATCAAGAAAACGAAAAGAGTGTAACTAGTGGAATTTCAAAACGAAAAAAACTATATCTTTAAATAGATTGGCTTTTGCACCAAGGGAACGAGCATGTACATAACAAATGGTTACACAATGCCAAAAATTACCAAAATACGACAGAATGAATGGTTCTGTGTGAACTCGCAGTTCATCTGCTGCAATTACTGCTTCGCTTGAACAACCTGAACAAGGCAAACCTACCTTGTCTACACTTTAAATAAATGATAGCGATTACAAAAGATCCCAAACTTACCTTTCCTTGCCCCATTAATAAGACCTATACAATCCTCAGTTTTTGAAAACTTGCTGAAACTCATTACTAAACTTGTAAGCAAATTGCTTCATACTGAAAAGACGAAAAAAAAATGTTTTTTTTTTTCCTGCATAATGGTTCTATTGATTGCGAGAAACTGAAGCGTTTTAAACCTGGCTCAATTGATTATAATGAGATTTTCTCTGTTCACTTTTGAGCTTGATGTTAAATGATTTATGTTTTGAATGAATAAACTATTCACCCGCGAATTAAGTACACTTCTTTGAAATTGGTAAGCTTGCCCACTAACGATTCTAGACATAAAAATTGAGTATTCGCAGCAGATTGAAGAGAATACTAATAAATCCTTTAATTTTCCCGGTACGTTCTTTTTTTTTGCTTTTACGTTTGAAGCTTGTTACTTTAGAAAATATTAAGCTTCACATTCATTCAAGATTATTTTCCCCATTTTATATACGTCTCCTCCAAGACATATGCAATCCATAAAACCAAATCATTTGAAATTATTGGAAAGCTTTACCGCTTATTTTATGATATTAATACTGCTGGTTTTTGGATGTGAAGTTTCTAATCGCCACATCATTGTTTATTGTTTCTTTACCCTCCCCCCCCCCCCCCTCCTTTTTGCAGCATCGATGCTGTTAGGATGTATTTATCCTAATACATAAAAACGAAAAAAATTGATATAGTAGTGTGACTAGTGGATGAGCAATTAAGCATAATTTAATTTTAAGAAATTTATAATGTCATTAAAAACTAGTATTTGGTTACTGACATAAAAAAAATATTGGCAGGTTTAACTATCGACGAAAAAAACTAAGAGGACGTTTGCGATTCCGCTTCAGGTTTTCTTCCCTTTCATTTTTTCGGATTTAAATTGAAAAAAGCATGCACCAACCCAAAGAATGAGCATCCACAACCAGTGGAGAAATACATTTTTTGATCGTTTCCTTTTTTGAAATTGCACAGAAGAAAGTTACTTTTGCCAATTCTTCGAAGAAAATTTTCTTCCTTTTTTCAAGCTTTTTTTAAGACGAATTACGAACTGTACATTCACTCGGAGCTGTTTATTTGTAGGTCGGTGTAGCCTACATTTCGATGCAGATTCTTTATTTTGCGATTATGTTTGAATAAGAACTAAGGTGAGCACAATTGTTTTCACTTTCCCTTTTTATTTATCTCTTTTGAATTTTAATATTTGTTATTATTATTATTAATATGATTATTGTGTGAGTATGTTTTTAAAAATATTCATGGCTATTAATAGTTTTACGTTTAAATTGGAATGCTCTAAAATTCTCATGATACATACTGCAGCGGCGGATACTTTGAAAAAGTGTTCAGCCTTCCACTGGCAATATAAAGTAGGAAATGGGGGAAAAGGAGTAAAATAAAATATTTATAATTAAATAACATAAATGAAAAAAGTTATAGATCAAAAAAATTTAGCACATGGTTCTGATTAACACTGACGTATTTTCTTTGCTTCAGTGATGAATTCTGCCTTTTAACATTGAAAAGCCTAATTGGAAATTTTTATTCCATCGTTATTGTCCCCCGTATGCACTTACGAAAACGAAGTACTGTTAAACACTTTTTACACTAACCTGCACGAGGTATGTTGTATTCTTAACACCGACTGAGTTTTTTTTCTAAACTGTTCGCACTACGATCAAAAAAAACCCTTCAAGCTTCTGTGAATGCGGCAATAGGTTGGATCTATATGAAAGTGAAATTTACTTTCGAAGGGACGTGTTTACATTCTGTGTTGGTTGAGTCCTACCCCTCAAGAAATGTATCATAATACTTTCCAAAAATGGCTCTTAAAGACTTAGAGCATGATGCTACGATCATTTACGAGGCGTTGCATGTTGATCAGCATTTAATGCAAACGAGTGTGAAGTTAACATCACGTTTATGACTTGTTCTGCCAAATGACTGGCAGCTTTTACAAAGTATCCCAACCTTTTTTGGTTGCAGAATCGTCGGAATTTATTACGTTACTCGTTTCGTAAACATCGTTCAGACGCGGCTCCCCCCGTCCTGAGCAATCCGCTTTTCCTGGTCGGTGGCGTCCATGTCCTACACACACGCTCGCTCATACACATACACACACATACACTATGCACACGCCAACGTGCATACAAACAGATCTACGCACACACACAAGCCTACGCATACACAACTATACTCACGTAATCGCCCAAGAGGAAGGGCAGGCTTGAAAGGACAGGAGCTGTTTCTAGAAACAAGTGAGTAGGGTAGTAACCAATGAGTAGGGTTCTGTCGCAACTCGTGATTGCTAAAAACATAATTTGAATTCAAAATTTCAGAATTCAAATTAATTTTCATTTTCATTTTTTTTTCTTTGTTTTGTACTAGTAAACCTTATAAATATTCTTTTGCACTGCGTCAGTTTCACGCCATTCCTTCTTCTTTTTTTACATGTTGTTTGTTCCATTAAGCGCAGATTTAAGATTTTCAAAAACACGCAATGCAGATAAAAAATGCTAAATATTTTTACATCATTGTTTCAGTGGGTAATAATTTGATTCAACTTCAATATTTTTCGTGTGTTCGCTGGCAAAACTGTTCTTACTTCAAGCTCAATCTTAAAATGGAGATTATAATTGTCCTTACCCTTTGTGGTAAGGACAATTATATATTCATCTGGGGGCATTCGAAATCAATGTAAGTCAATCAGAGAAATATTTAACGCTTCTAGATGCATATTTCAAGCATTGAAAGTCGGAAATATGCCTCAAAAAGTTAATTAATTGCACTTTCATCCTTCGTGTCAAAATAAAAACATAATAATCCTAGATTTTTTTTTCTTATAACTTATTTTGAAACATTACATTAACACGTTTTGCTACTTTTTAAGAAAAAAGTAAAAAATTATTTAAAGAGAAAATTAAAAAAGCATGCACATTTTCTTTCCTTGACGATTTATCCTTAAAAAAATGACTTTTTTATGGAGTTAATCACTATTATGCTCTTCATTTTTTTTCCTTTTTTTTTCTCCTAAAAAATTAGTTTCACGTGTCTGAAAAATGTCAAGGAGTAATTTCAAGCCATGAAAAAACACCGACCTATATCTCTGAAGTCAATTTCTTCAAGTCACCAACAGTGAAAGAAACCCTGCGAGAAATCGACCGCGTTATCAGTGCTATTGATTGGTTAAATGTTTGAAATCGTGTTAAAAAATTTCTTCAGAAGGATTAAATAATGCAGAGAAAGTTGAAAGGGAATATCAAGAAAAATATAGTTTTTTTCTTAAATCGGAACGTTTACCCATTGTCATGATGTAAAAATATGTGTCATTTTTCAGTAAATAGTGTTCTTTTCCAAAAAAAAAAAAAAAAAGTGTCGCTTTCTTTATCAGCCCTTTATCAGCGCACAACGTCCTAGAAAAGAATGTCATATGATGCTGATAAAAGGTTCATTACTAAGAAGAGACCCACATCTGAACTTTTCAATAAGTGGTAAACTTACACTAGCTTTCTTTGTGCCATACAATGAAAGAAATAATTTGCTTTATTTAATCAGCTTTCAATTTAATGCCACCAAATTTGGTTCGTAATATTTCATATAGCTTTCATCGCTACTTTTGCTCAAAACGCTACTTTATTCTTACAAATTACATTTTTGACTTCTAATGTATAATTAGAGTAGTGGTTGTAGGCTGGAGAAGTGGTCATAATATCAGGAAATGCTAATAGTTTGTGAAGATTTCGGTAATGCAAGGAATATAAAAATTTAAGATGGAGAACAAAATAAACTCTCATAACTACAGGTATAAAAATAATACCTAAGGATTAACTAAAATATTTTTAGTATTCACTGTTATTTAAAAAAATATTCGTTGTACCAAATCATTTTACCGAAGTATGAACAAAAAATTTCAGTACTATTATGATAATTTTAAAAAGTTTAATATAAAATAAATGACTAAGTTTGGCAACTATCATGTCAAGTCCTAGTTAACTGCTTTGAAGTGTTAAAAGAGCTGTGATATGTACAATGACATGTGATATGTTTTACATCTTGCCCTGATGTCGGACTGCTCATGCGTCCTAACTAGAGATGAAAACAGTCGGAAAAAAAACGGAAAATTTCCGAAAAAAACGGAAAAAAACCGTTTTTTTCCGAAGAAATAAATTTTCACTTCGGAAAAATTAAAAAAAAAAGAATTTTTTCAACTTTTCAGGGTTTTAATTGAAATTTTCAGCAAAAAGTGATTAGAATTTTCTCATGCTTAAATTCTGATGCAATTTCCTCGCTCCTATCCGTTTTATGCTAAAATACTGTCTAACGTTAATGAAAGTTGTTGTATGACAATATAATTTGCATATAGATCAAAAAATTTTTAATAATACTTTTTACAAAAAAGCTTAAACCAATAACTTTAGTGAAGAATTTATTTTCCTTCTTCATAAAACAAACAAGCATAACTTTAATCACAATACTATGTTTCTGCTGACTGTGAACCAAATGCACAGGGTGCGGCAAAAAGAACCCGGGCAAGCAATTTTCCAAGAAACTTTATTAAAAATAAATAAACTAACAAAACACAAAAAATAATAATATGAGATGACCTTAAGAAAACATTAAATTTAATTGGTTTCAAACTAGCAGCCTTTTGCAGTAATATAGAGATGCAACTGCTTATTGAAATTTTCATTCAAGGGCAGCAAGACATTTTATCAATCCTATTCCCTATAAATCAGTTAGTTTAGAGAGTTCAATTTTATGTGTAGTTTAGGGAAGACCTTTAACTCTAAAATAGGCCATACAGTGTAATAAATGGGATTGAGGTCGAGCGATTAGAGCGTCCACTCAAAAGATGATATCTTGTCAAAAACAATGCGCTTTGCACCACTCATGTCTTTTTGGCCATATGAATCGGTTTGGAGTAAAAGGAAAATGTCCATTCTACAATGCTGAAGTGCTCTTAGGCCCACAGAAGTACAATAACTTCTAAAATGTCCTTCTGGTTCACTTTTTGATTCATTTTACTACCCTCATTCACAGAAAACTAGAGATTTTTTGCCGCTAGTCCTGATTCCATCTCAGACCAAGCCTGACTTCGGATTTTGTCGATATCTAACACTTTCTAAGGTGCTTAGAGTGTCTACAAAGGGAGCCCATATGCAAAATTTTAAGGATGGCGGGGGGGGGGGCTCAGATATTTTCCAAATGGTTTAGCAGGATATTTTCCCCATGGAAACCGATTTTAGTACAGATTAGAGCTAATAAAATTCAACATTTTTGATAACTAATTCATTAATGGCTGAAGAAAAAATATTTTTATATTTTTACAAAGAAAAAAGTATTAAAAGGAAGAAAGTTCTCATTTCCAAAGGGGGGGGGGTTGAGCCCCCACTCTCCTTCCTATATGGGAACCTATGGTGTCTACAGACCAAATCCTATAGTTCTGGCGGATATGAACCGGTTGAACGGTAAATCAGTGAAAGGTATTTCTTCCAGCGTGGACTTGCGGGCCCGTCTCAAACGTTTCTGGCATCTTTAGAGTAATACGAATGCCTGAATTTTTAGAACTTGCAAAACTTTTGTTTGAGCTGTTTTTTCCCTTATTCGCACTTATCGGTCACAAATTCCCACAAACGACTGCTCTCGTGGAAATCCGAGGATTTCATTGAACCTACTTTTGGATGACCTGACGATTAACTGAAACGTTCATTGTTCATTTTTGTACACTTTCCGGACATCGACTATCATTTTCAAGCCACTTGAAATGGCATGCCGTTTCAAATACTGTTTGTCGAGGCACAACAAGCAAACGAACTGTCGTTCTACTCGGTTAAACAACTTAAAATAGCAGGTATTTCGCTTAAAATTCTAAGAAAACCGAAAAACAATACATAAACTAGATAATATATTGCAAATTATTTCCTAATAAAGTGAGAAACAAAAATAAATTAGGTACTCATTAAAATTAAATTACCTTTCTTCCATTCGATGATACGATTTTTGTCCGATATTTTTTACCGCACCCTATATACTGCCGTGCTAAGCAGAAAAGGAGACTTTGCAGTTGGGCTCAAGCTGAGATATTGTATTTTAAAGTGTGGCTCTTCCATATATTTGATTCAGATGTCTTTTTTTTTTAATTTTTCAAAACAATAGCTCTTGATCAAATGACCCTAAAACCTTTTTTTTTTAAGTAAGTCTGACTACTTTTATTACTGTGCTTAGCACGGCCATATGAATAAACTTAAACTCCAGTTTAATTTTGGTTCAGCTTAAGAAAAACCAATTTAGTTTTGATTTGGACTTAGACTGGATTGGAAAAAATCAAAACTCAACAGCTTTCATTTTCAGACAGTAACATTGTATTATTTTTCTTCCAAAAAAAAAATCAATCATGTTTGAAAGTCTAAAATTTCAGAAGTTTCAAAGGCAATCTAAAATAGAAAGTGTAATTGTTATGATTAGGCACACATTACCCAATATTATTGGTTGAGTGACGACTTGACTTGTTTCTGGGTTTGACCCTGAAAGCCCTCTGCTCAGTTATAAAATAAAAAGGTTTTTTCTTCTAATTAATCTTACCTTTATGTGTATTTCTGTCAAGCAGAAAAAGATTTGTGGATATCATATATTTTTTAATGCTTAACCCTTTATATGTTACAAGAAACACAGAGCTATTAAGAAACCCAAATTTTATTAATAAAAAAATCAAATTTTCCATTTTTTCCCGAAAAAAAACGGTAAAAAAACGGTTTTTTTCCACCACTTCAAAATTTCCGGAATTTTACATCTCTAGTCCTAACACAAAACTCTTTTCTATTTACACTGCTTGACAATTGCTAAGGAACAATTACATTTTTTGGAATAGTTAAGAATAGATAATAATTATAGAAACAGAACGAAGTATACAGTTAGTGTGCCTTTATTATAAGTACAAAATAATACAGATATTAATGCATCAAAGAAGTAAAAACTTAAAAATAAAAAAAATAATCCTACTTATATGATTTTCATATAGCCACAAAAAATGATCTAGGTCAGAATGATGGCGACATGAGAACTTTAATATGATGTATGATTACCAGGGACACTAATGCACAATTTACATCTGTTTTCCATACTCCCCACTAATTATTGAGGAGTGCTTGGGGAATGTTTTCCCACTCCTCTCTCAATGCGGATTTGAGTTCTTCTACTGTTTTGGGAGGGACGGTTCTTAGCGCAACACGTCTGAAAAGAGCCTCCCAGGCAAGTTCAATTAAATTTAAGTCGGGAAATTAAACAGGCCACTGCATACGGAGAATGTTTTCACTTTACAGTGCGTCTGACACTTCAATGCTCCAGTGTGGCCGTGTATTGTCGTCCGTAAAGAGAAAGTCTGGACCTACAGCCCCCCTAAAAAGACGAACATGGTCCAGCATAACATCTCTGCAATACATTTGCGAAGCATCGCTTTCTTATTCAAAAATGTGAAGCGGTGTTCTGCCATAGTGCATGATGCCTGCCCACACTATGACGCCTGGGCCGTACCGATCACGTTCACAAGCAAATTTTTGCGCATAACTTGTTCCACGCTATCTCCACAGTAGTTGGTGACCAGAATCACTTGTCACACTGAAACGAGATTCGTCAGAGAATATCACTCTAGACCAATTTTGACGATCCCACCAACATGTTCCTTACACCAGCGTAATCTATCTCGACGACGGCGTAGTTGGACTTGGATGCAACGTACGGACTTCCGTGCATACAAACCGACATTATTTACTCGCCGTGAGATGGTTCTTGCAGAAACATGCGTACCGGTAGTGGATGTTAGATTTGCAGCTATGTGTCCAGGAGTGAAATTTCTGTTCCTTTTTGCCACGTAGGCTACATAGCGATCCTCTGAAAGTGTGGTGCTCCTACCACGACCCCTGGAATGCTTTTGCAAAGCATTTCCACCTCCAGCGGCCTTCTTTAATCGGGAGATGCCACTTTTTGATACACCCATTGCAGCAGCCACAGTGGTGACACTTTGACCTGCTTCCAGTCGTCCAACCGCTCGTCCACGATCATAGATACTCAAATAATGTCTTGCTGACATTTTACTCTTAAGTATTTCAAGAACCAAACAGAATTTCAGAGAAAAACCTTTTTTAACATCCAGCACTATTTTTGTTAAAAACCAAACAGCGTGAATTTTTGTGCGAATCTTGAGTGTGTATGCACTGTCTTTTATACAGATAACGAGTCTTGGTCTACCACGCCATCTGAACTTGAATTTATTTTCATTGGCCAGGTAGTTCAGGTACAATTTTGCATAAATCACTTGTTCCTTAGCAATTTTCAAGCAGTGTACAAGTAACTGAAAAGCAAAGATTTTACTTCTTGTCCAGCTGTTGAATTCTTCACGCCAATTCCAAAACTTCAGCAGCCAAATACTCGAGTACAGCAATTAGATATACTGGAGCGCCAGCTACGACTCTTTCGACATAATTTCCTTTATGCAGCAGACGATGGATTTGAGCGATTGTAAGTACGTACTAACACAAGACTCCTTACTATTTACAAGTGACTGAAAAAGCAAAGATTTTACATATTGTCCAGCTGTCGAATTCTTCATATGAGATAGTGAGAAGCAAAAGAATGCAAGTGGAAAAATTAAAAATTTGGAGATAACCATTACTAATGTTAAGTGAACCTCTCCTCTGTCTTGGGGGCAAGAGATTGTATTAGTAGCCCTGTTAGGTGCTGCTGTACAGCATGATCTGGAAAAAAAATCAATGAAAGCCTACCTAGGATCTGATCTTTAAACGGTTTTACTCGAAACTTAAAATAGTCCCTTACATCCCTTTGCTTCTCACTGCCTCATATGTACTAAGACAGGACTCCTTCCTATTCACAAGTGACTGAAAAAGCAAAGATTTTACATCTTGTCCAGCTGTCAAATTCCTCATACGTACTAAGACACGATTCCTTCCTATTATCAAATGACTGAAAAAGCAAAGGTTTTACATTTTGTCCAGCTGTCAAAATCTTTCTGCGTAAGAAGACACGACTCCTTCCTATTTACAAGCAACTGAAAAAGCGAAGGTTTTACATCTTGTCCAACTGACGTATTCTTCATACGTACTAAGACCTACTCTTTCTTACTCTTTCCTATTTACAAGTGACTGTAAAAGCAACAACATAACCAATTCATTGCACTCATAACATAGGTACTCCTAATAGTTCACGAAGTGATAATGATCAGCACAATAGCTCACGAAAACAAACGTTATCAGTCACGTTCCAGTGAACAGCAAAACCATCATCAGAGTCTTCTAAAAATTGTTGCGAATTTCTAATTAACACCACAGCCGAAGCCACGCGCGACTCCGAGACGTGAGTCCATCAGTCTTGAAACTAATCGATTTGAGTTGTCTAACAGCTTCTTGATGTTCCGTTTCTTACTTTTATGATGTTTGTAGGGAATAAATGGGGAGGGTGCGGAACGAACAGGAAAATTTGAAATGAAATTGCCCCAATGATGCTTTGCTTTTGTGGCTTAACTGTTTATTCTGGTGCAAATGACAGAATCGCGTGAACGCGTCTGAAATTGCTACCAGGTTGGATAATTAAAAACGGCTAATGATTCTAAAGTATTGTAATTCTAATGATATGCAGTGAGTAATTACAGTTTTTTTCTGCGAAAATAAAAATCGCTGTTTAAAATGATCCGTATGATCTACATTTTTACCAAGTGTTTCTGATGCCTAAAGTAAAACAATGTGGCTCTTTAGCTGATAATTTGCGCATGAGTGAAACGCATATGTTGGTAATGTTTGGTTATTGTGTAAGATGTTAGTTACTGCTTAAACTCATTAATGTTTCAATAATTAATATGTTACATACTTCACAATAGATGTGTGTTATGATTAACGCTATGACCTAGTTCGACTAAAAATTTATGTCATTGAAAAGTAAATTCAAGTGTATTTATAGATATAGATTGCGTTATATTGCGTAATCTTGCATTCAAGCAGCAGAGATAGATAATCCAGCTGTTTTTATTAATTTCATGAAAATAATATAATATTTTTACATGCACATTAAAAGCTATTAAAGCATGAAAGCCTGTTTATTCTAGGCTCGTAACACGTTAAATATATCTTACTTTTAATTTATACATGCAAAAAAATGTATTCTCATTTAATGCTTCCATATACATGCGATAGTATATATATTTCAAAAAATACGTACGTTCAAGAACTTCGCTACATCGTTTCCACACAAGGATCATCTAAAAATCTAGTTGAAAATTACTGAATTTATATTCTTTTCTTTTCTTCAGGCCCTAATCTGTGTACCCGTTCAGACTCTGCAGTGCGAAGTGCCCCACATCCTTAAGGGGCGCATCGGCCTAAGAAATTGATTGAAAAAACTAGCACTAAGAATTATAACGTTGCAAATATACACTGCCGGCCTTTGTGGAGACGCGCTACAGATTTTGTTGCAGGGGGTTCAAAATCTATAGATCTGGACCTGATTTTGTTCCTTGAAGATTGTACTTCTTTGAGCTAGTTGGGAGGGCTTGTTGAAATCCATAAAAATTCACCCTAAAGGACACCATCTTCGACCAAATATTTCCCCTTTTCTGAGCTTTGTAATTACTTTTTTAACAGTGGATGACCGGCTATGGGTGCCTTCTTTTTCTGTTTGTAGCGGGCTGTTGGAACATAATTACTTAACTTTAAAATTAGTAAGGAGCAATTTTTTTTTATCAAGAGTGAATGAGGTCAAGGAATTCAACTCCTTATGCGTTATAACAGGGTTCTAAAGGGCAAGCATTTCCTCTCCGTTTTTGGATTTAACAAGTTATTTTTCGAGCACTTTTAATTTTCATATTTTATCCCTAGCTGTTTCACAGTAAATTTTGCAGAAATAAGAAATTTTATTGGAAATCGATCATTACTTGAATAACCAAACACTGAAAAGAAAGCCAATTTATGTATCCTCAGTGAAAAGCATGTAGACGAGTCGTGGTATTGAGTGAGCGACAGCCCAGACGTTGAACAATACCAGGCGAGAATTGGAATGCCTCCTTTCCATTTCCGTACTCCCTGTAGTTTGCTCACAATAAAACTCGCTGAAATAAGTAATTTCATTTAAAATTGAAAAATGTCATTTATATATAGCCAAATAACTATATGCGTAATCATGTAAATTGTGTACGTTATTCTTTTACAATTTGTGAAAGACTAAAAACCACCTTGCACATTCAAGACGAGAAACAGTGAAAATGATAAAGTATGTCTTTGAGTGACCTTTGACAAATTAATAGGGTTTTAACAACTGGAAAATTTGGGAAAATTGACGATGACGTTACAGGCTCTCGATTATGTGTGTGTGATTTTTCTTTCATTTTTTTTTTTTTTTTCAAAAAAAGTTTCGTTTAATTCGTGTGAACAGCATTGAACTTAAAAGTATGATGTAATATTTTTTGTTGATGGGAAGAAAATTATTGCTGATATCTTTGCATTATTATAGCAATCAATTATTCTTTCTTTATAACAAAACAAAAACAAACCGGTAGATAAGAATGAATGAGTTTTTCAAAAGAAAAATCTGCATTATTAATAGCACCTCCAGCTTTCTCATTCATTGATATCATCAGCGCATTTACTGCAACATCATTTCTTAATGTAGCTCAAATTAAGTCTACCCAAATTCATAATGTATTTTCGATGCTACTCTACAAATTATTCATATTACCTTAACAATTTTCATTTAGTTACGATATTATCGTAAAATTTACTACCCCAGAAACAAGACGAGAAGGGAGTGTTCATAATTATACATAATGACCTTGATATTTACGCGTTGCGAGTTAATTTTTTGAAAATCCGTTTGCGAATATAAATCACTTCCGAGATCTTCGGCAATACACAACAGGGCGGCTTCAACCAATAGCAACATAAATCAACTTTTAGATTAATCAAAAGCCAATAGCATCAACAGATCGATCGATGACTTGGTCCTCAAACCTTTACTTTCACTTGTCATTACTTAAATAATTTATTTATGTATCGATAATGATCTAAATGTGAAGTAATTCATCCCCACCCAAGAATAAACGAGTTTGAATAGAAATGTGTTAAACTGACACTCTCTATAAAAAAATAATGCGACTTAATTGCTGTTTGCCCTTTTTTATCTGAATTACTACTGCCGGTATTATTCTACTCTTAGGTGTTGGATACAATGTTATCAGTAGAATGCAATAAGGAGTTAAATAAACCAGGGTGTCAACCAAGGGAGGATCATGGAGGCCATGATCTCTTCTAAATCGTCGACAATATCATCCACTCACACTATATTCAAACACTTTTTGAATACAATATGAATAATTGGAGTAACATTTTCGATTCTTTAATAATATTTGAAATACTAGTTTCTTTAATTGTTTATGAAAGTAATAAGTATCTTTTTTTGCCCTTCTAGGTACCTTATTCCTGACCGATTTGGTGTTTTTTATTGACATCCAAGTAATATCAGTAATTTTTCGTACTCAAAGCCCTACTTTCTTTAGCGTGACCCCCTTCTCCTCCAAAAGTTCTGAATCCCCAAAGCTCCCCAAATTTCCCCCTTAATTTCTGAAAAATGTTAGGCAATTTTTATTGTTCTTGAGTAAAAAATAGAGTTTTTTTCGTGTCAGAAAGCCTTTCTCTTTGGTAACATTTCTATTTCAGGTAAATAACATGAATTGCTCCTTTGTAATTTAAAATTTGTACGATTTAAAAAATATACTTGTAACTGGTACTGGAAATTACGTTTTTACCAAAACCAAAAACACTTTGTTTGATATTTATAATAATGTAGCAAGGTTTTAGTTTAGTTTTCTTGTTAGATTGCTAGGATAGAGATTTGTTATAGAAATCGCAACATGCATTGAAGTTTCAGCTTCAATCATTAGAGCAATTTTTATTCATGCTTGTTGTACTTACTGAAGTGCCATCTTACTCCAACAAATATGTTTTCAATTTGTATAGTTTAGTTAGACAGTTTTCCCCTGCATTCACTATAACCACATTTCAATTACGTCATTCTTGCATCAGCAACACAACTCACTGTTAACATTTAGACAAAAAATTTCAGAAAGTCTCTATTAGGGCAGAAAATTCCAACTTAACTAACAGGGTTAAAACTTTTGATCCCAGAGAAAATAGTGGGTCAATCCCAACTGATCAACATTTAATTGGAAGATGTTAAAAATAACTCAAACAAAATATTTAATAGCTATGGTGACAATCTTCATCAAAAAAAATAATAATTTTGTCAAATCGTCTGTTTTTTGCTTAATGAAAGTTTTGATAGACGACCATTGAATGCACATTATAATGACTCTTGCTTTAAATGATTTGAAAAAGAATTAAAATAATTTGTGCATTTATTTATTTATTTATTTATTTATTTATTTTTGTATTCTCTACTGAAGTAAAAGCGCCTGAAACATTACATAACTGGAATCTCCACTCAACTTCATTGCTCGAAGCACTTTTTCGAGCTTTTGAGGCTTCAGAATGTAATGACAGTTTCAGCCTAAAAGCGATGAGGTGACAATGGTGTAACTTACTCAACACAGCAGATGAGTTTCCTGCAGAATGATCATTAAATGTAAAATTAATAAAATCTAGACGTATGTTATGCAATTGCTTTTATAAAGGAAATGTCAGTATGATGCACGTTGACAGCTTCTTCATAAACCTTTTCAAAAATAAATGAGAAAAAACAACTGAAAAAAAGTTTGTCTCTAAATGTTCTCACATCTATCATGGGTAACATAAATTAACCTCGAGTAACTTTTAATCTCATTAGCTTTTTTTCTTCAACTTCAAGAGAAGTCTCAGTGTTGTGTTCTGATTATGGAAAGGGGAAAGGATAATTTGTCAACACAGTCAAACAATAAGAAAGAAAGGAAACAGGAGTTCCTTTCTAGTGCAAAATAATATTCTTGACAGTTGACAGTCACGTAGAATTAGGTTTTTTCAATTTTGCTCTCTATCGTTATTATTAGTTTTGACCAGAAAATCGCCCATAAAGGTATGACGAGTGAAAATTGTTGCTACATTTAAACGACGCAATTGCCTGTTCGGTGATATTTTGATGGTTGAAATTGTAACCATAACTTCAGTGGATTAACCTTAAACTCCAGTGGATAGCGTTCATTGTTGACCCCTTTTCGTTTCTTCATTCTCCTAAAATGACAATCTTACCAGAAAAACAGTTAAGTTACTGGATCCAGTTCAGCCTCGTCAAAATAAAACATTTCCCTGCATGTCAAACATTACCAAACAATTAAAATAATCAATTATCCAACATATTGAAGCACAAAACATTGAAGCACAAACATTTGCATGTTTTGTGCTTCAATACGTTGGATAATTGATTATTTTAATTTTCAGCACAAAGGTATTTATTCGTTAATCACCAAACAATATTGTCAAATTATCATATGCTGTGGAGCGATTTTCATTGTTTATGACGTCAGGAGCGTTACTCGATCATTCGCTATTATATATGAGGATTTGAAACGGTATCTCTCAAATATCAATCTTCAAGATACAATTGGCTCTCTGTTTTACGACGCTCTATTTAACGGTTTTCTTTATTTAAAAACAGCTTTTCACGGTCCCGGATGCTCCACTGTAGTTTTAAAAGCATTCTATTTAAGGACGTATTTAACTTAAGGACGATTTTTATGGCCCCTTGAAAGTCGTTAAACAAAGAGTCAACTGTATATTTTAAAATTATTTTTTTAGCAAAAAAGGAATAAAAATAAAATAACGAAAAATTTAAGATTAACCAATAGCTAATATTTTAGACTCAAAACTGTTTTACTCATGCATTTCAAATTGCTGTTTTTCAGGCCGTTATCCGTTTGGTGGAATAAATTCTGTGGTAGAAAGTAATTTTAAATTAAACCTCGTCATCGTTATCGTTAAGAAGGTGCATTGTTGAGCTCACTTAGTAAAAAACTCAACTGCCTTTTCTCTTCAGAAGGGTAATTATGATGAGGCTTGCATTACAAAAGTCGAGTCACTTTCAAGGGCATAATATGCTTTCATTTTGAAATCTACTGCTGCAAACTCCTTTTGCATATAAAGGACATGTTGATTTTTGAACATAAAATGCTCAAATGGGGAAAAGGAGTATTTCTTAAAAGCCTATTCCTAAAGACTAGACAGCAAAAAATATCTTTAAAGTATTCTTAGTTTTAAACTTAACAACTCAATGTAGTTCAAAAATCTCAAAAACATAATGACAGTTTTGAGAATTTGATGTACGCACGTTAGAAGCAATTCTTCTCAACCCTTCAATGCATGGTGATGCATAAATGAATCATAACATTTTTTTATTTAATCAATCACGAATTGCTTATTTAACTTAACCGCGGTAGATGTTCCTTTGATTTTTCAGATTACCATGACGACGAGAACAAATCTAGCTCGTTGTTTCTAATACTTGTGCAGAGAGACTAATGTTCGTCGTCATTGTTACAAATCGTCTACAGATTGCTTTTTCTTTTTTTTTTTACTAAACCAGATTTTACCTTTAAAACTGGTTTTTTTGGGCAAATTCACGTTATTTCCGGAAAACACAACCTATACAGATGAACTTAAGGAGCAACACTTCATCTAAATACAAAATGTTTAGATTACTAATACCTATCATTATCGATAAAAGGGAAAAAAATACCATAATGATATACGCTTGTAAATCTAATCCTTATGATACGTGTACGGTGTGACTTGATCATAATTACCATATCTTTATGCCACATCCTAAATACTATTTCTTATTTTTATGGATAAGCATCGTATTGCCTAATATAGAAAAGCACCAGTCATAATATGAAGGATAAGAACTTCTTCTCCATTTCCGATCCATAGAAACAAGAAGACGCGTTGGGATCTTTAGCAATTCGTGATTGCGAAAAATATCATTCGAATTTAAGACGTCAAAATGGGGTAGTTTCCAATATTTTAGAAAAAATTTTCTGAAAGAACATGCTTAAAAACATAGGATCTAACCATTTTTTAAATAATTTGTTTAAGTTTAATATTTTTAAAAAATTGCTTAAATCGGTGATATTTTAATGTTTACATTTCTTGCCGATGACATCACAAATGATGAAATGCCATTCTATGTTGCCATTCACAGAGCAAAATATTTAATTCACATCTTTACTCACGTGTATTGGTAACAATATGGTTGATAGCAAGCGTAGAGTGCAATTGTAATTCACTTCTTGATTATCATAACGTTGAAACGCCGTGCAAAGATGTGCCAAAGAGCGTCATTTTTAACGTCATCAAGACCACGCCTTGTTTGAAAAATCGGACAGTTTAAAAAAATAATTAAAAAATAACTGTTGGGAAAATGAAAAATTTTTCAGGGTCCATGTTATTTTTTTTTGCTTATTCTATCAATGTCAGTGACTAAAGGACTACTTCTGACTGAAGGAAACAACCCCATTCAAATGAATGCCAAGGGCTGGATAATAGATGTTTTTCATTATTATTAATATTATTAATATTATTATTATTATTATTATTATTTAGCATTAGACGCAAGTGAATACTGAAAACTGCACTTACGCAAGCAATATGTTAAAAATTAGCCCAGAAAACCGTATGTTTTGGGATATTTTTAATGCTAAATGCCGAGAGGAACAGTTTTAATATTCACCTGCGTTCATAATTTCAGGTATAAAAAATGACTTCTACCTACACCTGTAGAATCAATGTGGTAAAATCTACCTAAAAAGGCAATTTATCAAACTGGGTTCCTCTCGACAAAAAACTACAGCAGCATAAGTTGTCACTGACAACAAGCAATAATAATAACCACCGAACATCGTTAGCACTAAAAAAGAATCGATTTTAACCAAGCAAAATGCGTATGATTCATTGAATACTAGTAGCCTGTCACATATACTTATTTCGAAGTACAATCATTAACCACATCTTTTATTATGAAAAAAAAAACGGTGCAAAATCATGCCCGGTATTATACGGTGATAATTGCTGTTTTATGGCTATTCTTAACAATAAGTGCATCGAGAGAAATTGGGTATATGTTGTCATAATAATAACTGACCCATTTTCGAAATGTGTATTGATTCTTTAAGAGTATTGTACGAGTGCTGGTAAACAATGAATAGTTACACGTCTGTTTAGCTTTCATCGGATACAATGAAATACTTTTGGTCACGCATTTATGTGTGGCTCCGATTTGTTTCGATTTTTTTTTTTTTTTTAGATATAGCCGAACCTGCTAGTACTGTGAAATAGCAAATAGGATAACAATGGGGTCGTTTCCAAAATTTAAAAGTATTTTTTTCTGAAAGAGCATGCTTAAAAACATAGGATCTGACCATTTTTTTAAATAATTTATTTAAGTTTAATATTTTTTAAAAATTACTTAAATCGGTGCGCTTTTATTGTTTACACCTCTGTCGTGTGACATCATAAATGATGAAATGCCATTCAATGTTGCCATTTTCACAGTACAAGATATTTAATTCGCATCTTTACTCACGTGTATTGGCAACGATATGGTTGATAGCAAGCGTAGAGCGCAATTTTAATTCGCTGCTTGATTATCATAACGTGGAAACGAAGAAAAATATGCACCAAATTGCATCATTTGTGACGTCATAAAGACCACGCCTTGTTTGAAAAATCGGACATTTAAAAAAAACAATTTAAAAAAAACTGTTGGGAAAATGAAAGTTTTTTATGGGTCCATGTAATTGTTTTTGCTCATTCTATCCATTTCAATGACTAAAAGTAGTACTTTTGACTGAAGGAAACCACCCCATTACAGAAAAGTAAAGGGCAGTAAAAGCGAGAAAGAACCGTGGGCAAATAAAGAGCAATAACTGCGATTTTTTCAATTTTTTGCATTTTAGCCTTCGATTGTTCGTTAGCTTTATGGCGCAAGTTCGCTTTTTTGGTTTCCTTTGAAAAAAAAGGGCGAAAAAGTGTCCAATTCCAACATTTCCCCATTGTAAGCATAAAATCCTAAATGTTTCTTCAAGTATCTCGAAAACTCATTTTTGCAATTACTGCCGTTCACGTGCTCACGGCAGTACTGTCTCTACACCGTTATATTAATACATGAGCATTAAAAGCTATCCCTCCCTTTTTTCAGTAATTATGATAGGCGAGAAACGGAACTTATTTAAACTGTTTTATTTCATGGATCCGAGCAAATAAATTATTATTATTTTGCGATTTGATTCCGCCATTTTTGAGCGAAATTTTAATATAAATTTCCTAGTTTAGAGCAACATTTTCTTGACCGCTTTAAATTTCCATACTAACTGAAAGACCTGAATTTTTTCACGAATGATGAATGTTTTTCGCAAATTTATAAGATACTTAAAACGTCAGTAATTTTCATTTCGTAATGTTTATCTAAGAGAACGTTGTTTATCAATCCTTTCCCAAATGAGACAGTCAGAAGCAAAGGGATGTAAGTGGATATTTTCAAGTTTTGAGCAAAACGCGGTTAAAGATTACGTCCTAGGTAGACTTTCATTGAAAAGTTTTACAAAATCATGCTGTATAGCAGCACCTACCGGGGCTACTAGTACTATATCTTGCCCCAAGACAGAGGAGAGGTTCACTCACCATTTGTACTGGTTACCTCTAAATTTTTAATTTTGCCACTTACATCCCTTGTTTCTCACTGTCTCAAATGTCATCCACAGTTTTACATGCACCCATAACATTATTAACAGTTTAGTTTACAGGCTTAAACTGATTTACTGTCCATACTACAAAAACATGTTCAGATGTATCTGATTCCACTTTGAATATTTATTTTCGAACTGCCTTTTACATGGAAGGTAGCTACGAACAACAAAACATTAATCACGTTAACATTCACGAATTTTAATTTTCTTTTTTAACATTCTATAGGGCAAATAATTTTTTTACGTAAGTTGTATTTGCAGTACTTATTCTTTTGTAATATTCTCATTTTATAAATGCTCTTTAATTTAATGTTTCTTTTAAGATGCACTATAAAAACCAAAATGTTGACCAAGCGTTTCAGATTTTAAAAAAATGAATTTATTTCTTTTTCTTATATGTATGTATAGTGTATTTTCTTAATATTTTTACTGCTTTTCTACTAGTAAATTAATTTTCTTGTTTATATTAAGTCTATAAGTTTGATAATTTTAAAAGTATTACATTACCCTGCTACAGTAACCAAGAAAAAATTTCGTTATTCAGTTTTTTGCCGTCGAAGAAATATTTATATTTTAACTATAACTTTATTCCACATTAAATGCGCCCTTAACTAATGAAACAAAAACTTTAATACCTTCCTCGAAAGCCGCACAACATTAAATTTCATCTATACACACTTTCTGTAAAAAGAAATCTTTTTACGATGAATTTTCTGGCTATCTGCAACCGTCACAGCAATCATTCAGTTCCCATAGGTGGAAAATAAATGATACAAGTTTATTATTTTTCGTCCCATGGTGACACAAACGAGCAGCGATGACGTCGCTTGCGTGAAAAGGTGTCGCGTGTATGACCGTAGCCTCTTGTCAACTGTGACATCACGATTGCTTCACGTGACCTCTCAGCGCGTTGGGTGTTCGAACATAAACATATGTGTATGCACTCGAAATCCGTTATTTATTTACATTTCGTCGTTTTCACTCCCCTTATTGCTTTTCTAGTTATTTTATTTTATTGATACATTTGCGGATTGTACTTATTAACAGATGAGAGGTTGCCATAATATTTGGCGAGTATTTCATTGGCGTCGTTAAAAAAAAAAAAATCATGTATAAAAAATGAGTTATTTTTTCTTTTTTGTTTTTTTTCCTTCGAACCTCAGACTTTTAACTTGTAAGAAAGAATGCGTGTTAGACAGTTTGTTTGGCACTCTAGACTTCTTTAAGAGGTTTTCTACCCCCAAGCTCAGTCACTCCTATGCCGAGCTTATGAGTGCTAATAAACACGAAACAAGCAGTCCTCGGCTGGAATTGACTGAGCTGGCGGTGTATTTGATGTATACATGTGTTTGTTTAAAAAATTTATATATATATATATATATATATATATATATATATATATATATATATATATATATATATATATATATATATATATATATATATATATATATATATATATATATATATATATATATATATATATATATATATATATAAGTTATGTGTCGGAACAATATAACATCTAGACCCCACAGTTTTTTTTTTTTTTTTTTTTTTTTTTCAGAACTGAAAAATTTTCATTTTTGACCGAGTTGTAAGGAAAGCAAAAAGGACTAAGCGGCCATCTTGGGTAGAAGCTCACATGGGAACTTAGGGGACTTTTCAGGTTTTCAGGATTTGTTCTACTCATATTCAGGAACTAATCCTAAAAAATTCAGCTATTATAAATTTGTGGCTCATCGACTCTATTTTTGGCCTAAATTTACTTTGCTATTTTTACAATCCATAAAAAAAATAGGTGTCGAAATATACAATAAGGGAACGTCACTTGCGATCGTAAGCTTGACGTTTGAATTCACATTGCTTGCCATTGCTTGAAAATGAATTGAAAGAAAATTACATAATTTTCAAGAATACAGCTCATTTTCATTTTCCAACTGCTATTTCTTTAGATTTGAATTTTATTACGATTCGAGGACTGTTTCTTACTCAATTCGTCAAATTTTATTAGCATATTCAAAGATGATTTCATCTTTTCTTGTAGAAGAATTAATACAGATGTTGAAATCGTTTTCTTACAAATTTTAATTCAATTCTTCTTGATTTCAAACTTCTAAATTTTCATAAACTTCACGTTTGAAAAAGCTTTTTCAGTTGGAATTACTTTTTCCTAAAATCATCGTCCACACAAAAAAAGAGCTTTGTTCCCATTAAATTTTTTTAGTGTTTTTGCGAAAATGTGTGCATTATATAGTTACAAAACCTAGGTTAACATACATAGTTAAACAAAATTACTCTTTGTAAAAATTTAACATGTTAGAATGTAACGTAAGGGAGCATTTAGCTAAAATTAACAATATATATAGGCTTATGATTTCAAAGTTTTCCAAGGGGGCGGGGCAAAGGGTT
Source organism: Uloborus diversus (assembly GCF_026930045.1). Taxonomy (NCBI): domain Eukaryota; kingdom Metazoa; phylum Arthropoda; class Arachnida; order Araneae; family Uloboridae; genus Uloborus; species Uloborus diversus. The sequence continues at coordinate 89,956,182 of NC_072732.1, read as the reverse complement.
TGAAAACAATGCATGCATGAAAAAAAAGCATCAAAGTACAAGCAAAAATGCATAATTACTTTATGTTTTCAAAATCCAGGGGTTAATTGACCCCCCCCCCCCCCCCGATTATCCAAATGATGGGTCTGGATATATATTTGTTAGAACAACGATGGTTTTAACGAAACTTGAGTACCCAAGTATCAGAGTCTATGTTTTTAAACTTCAACATTTTACGTTTTATGCTTTTCCGTTGTCGACGTTTCATATTTGAAGAACGAATATAATGAATTTGAAGTCGAATTTGCGTCAGAAAAAAACTGAAAATTTTACGTATAAAATTGTAGTTTCTGATGAAAATTTCTAGCATTAATGAATAATTGCGACATTCACTGTCCAAAAAGATTTTGTATAGTTAAGAATCAAAACACCTAATCTTTACTGAAAAAATGAGAACTTTTATTTCTGCAAAATGCAAATAGAAAGAATTGCGACTCTAAATAAATAATATAAAGTGTTTGTTTCTCTGCGCTCGACAGGGCACAACATAAATTCTCTCTTGACATAAAACCACTTGTTAGCTGTTATTAATTAATGAACTTATGATTAAAAAAAAATCGTTCGATATTTCGTCATTTATGTCACATCTTTCAACGTCTCAACGGAAATAGTTGATAAAAATTTCATTCATATTATAATAGCGTAATTTTTTCTGCACTCATTTGAACCTCTCGATTTTGGAGAAAGAATTAAGAAATGCAACTTTTAAAATATGGTCAATGTTCCTCATAAACAATTGTTAGATAACGTTTTGAAAAAAAAAAAAACTACTTTCTGGCCTTCCGTCACTTTGTAATAAGCTCAACAAAAATATTCATTTTTGTATATATGAAGCAGTGAAAAGCAAAGGGATGTAAGTGACAAAATCAAAATTTGTGAGACAACCAGTGCAATTGGAAGGAGAACCTTTCCTCTGGGCGTTTGCAAGGGATAGTGGGATAGTTCTAGTAGCCCAAGTAAGTTATGTTGCACAGCATGATTTAGAAAAATAATTTCACCAAAAGCCCATGGGCGTCGCGGCCGGGGGGGTCCAAGGGGTCCGGACCCCCCCAATATTTGAGGACCGGACCCTCTCAATATTTGAAAATCGGACCCCCTCGATAATTGTCAAGATGAAATTCATTATTTTGGGAAAATTATTTTTGCTTTGAAGACTTTAAACAGTTGCGTAATATATAATTTACCATGTTTAATTCATATCAAATAAAACAAAATGAACATCGAAAAAAAATGAACTAAAAAAAAACAAAATATGTGATGTGTATAGTGAACGGAAAGTCGGAAAGTGAACTTCATTGACAAATTATTGCTCTGCTCTACGCACACTAGCTTTAGTGAAGGATGCTAGAAACAAGGCTGTGGAGTCGGAGTCGGAGTCGGAGTCGAAGAGTCGGAGTCGGACTGATTTTGGGGTAAAGGAGTTGGAGTCGGAGTCGTTAGAAAACATGCCGACTCCGACTCCGACTCCGGGTTTCTTTTTTTCTTTCCTTTTCCCTGACTCTCCTTGCATTTTTTAAAAACGGACTACCAATTGGTTCGATTACATGTATAAAAAGATACTAATAAGGAAATAACTGCCACTATGGCAATCAGCTAGCTTGTGTGCTTATCGAACTTTCTGTAGCTGTCCCCTAGTTTGCTTGCTTTTTAACTTAACTAATAGCAACTGTCAGCAAACGGTTTTGTTGCCTAACATTTTCAAGTAATCACTTTCAAATAAAAATAGAAATATAGTGTTTTGTTCGATCTCAATTATTAAGTAGTAAAAGAGACGTAACAAATTAGTAAATTGAGGCAAGTAGCTAAGGTTGAAGCGTTTAAGGGTAAACGGCAAATTCAAAGAAGTTCTGGCGCGAAAGTACGAATCCAAAAGATTCGATGAAATAATCTAATGTTTTTTTCTTTATTAAGACTATTTCTATAAGCTTGGTTCTCACTAAAAAGTATGGAACAAAATAAGTGTAAATGATTTCTTGATTACAACACTCAATAATTGCAGTTAATCTTAAAATCTTCATATTAAGGTTAATTCAAAGCAGCTAATAAAATTTAAATTAAAAATTTAGCGAAGAAGAAATATAGGTATAGTAACCGCTATTCGTACAAATTTATATACCGCCGCATTTTGTGTAAAATTAGCTCCTGACGTATATGTGCCCTATTTTCGTTGAAATTTTATTGATAAAATATAATTTAAAATATATTCGCAAAAATTTTCAGAATTAAAGTATTTGTATTTTTTATAAACTCTGAAATTAACTTTGGGTGTCATCTACCAGATGGGTGTCACCCGGGGCGAACCACCCCCTCTCAAGAACTTGGATTTAGAAAAAAAGCTTTTTTTCTCTCAAGTTATAGCTTTAAAAAAATTGAAAGCACACGATTTGATCAATATCTATTTGCTAAACATTAAAGGGGGGCAAATTACAGATAATCCTTTTCAAATTTTTTAAAAGGGATTTTTAAGTCATCTCACTTTTTAACTCGTAACTATTGGAAAATTTGATCTTTAAATTGAATTTCTAACGTTGTATGCGTCTTAGGTTTACAATAAAAAACAAAATGCGAAATTTTCATTAAAAGGAATTAATATTTCAATCTCTGTTTAGAGGTTCTCCCCCCTTCCCCTGAAGAGAGCGAGGGAGTTGAAAAAATACAATTATTTTTTTTTAATCCGGAGTCGGAGTCGGAGTCGGGCGTTTCAAAATCCAGGAGTCGGAGTCGGGGTCGGAGTCGGTCATTTTCCTTCCGACTCCGCAGCCCTGGCTAGAAAGGGGATACCTTCTCCCGAGTGCAATGTCAACCATCCATAGTCGAGTCTCCAGCGTATATGCACCCCCCCCCCTTTTTTTACGACTCTCGTGCTAATAAGTCAACAGACGTCAGACGGGGATCTGAGCTTCTGCCCCTTTCTTTCTTATCTCGTTTCTCGGCGCTTCCAGATTTCTGTTTCAAGTTTTGCAGTGTTTGTTTTGTCGATTCGGTTCAATTTATAGCGACCCCGATGTTTCCCAAACAAAATGAGACACCAGACTTCTTTGGCGGTTTTTTGCAGCTGGTAACAACACCCTGGTCAAAGGATGCACAAAAATTTAGAAGACCACTTAGCTGGTCAAAGGTTAAGTTTGGGGTAGAAAGGGAAAGGAGACGTGTCATTGTTTGACATTATTCAACACGTGGCTTCAAAGTACCTTACCGAAGCGCGGTTTCTCAAATGTGTTTGCGGCATCTCAAATTTGACCAAAAAAGCGTTACGTTACAGAAAAAAAGAGGAGGAGTCTAAAAATTAACGTGCAATTTCAAAAGCAAATCGTAAGCCAGCATAACGATGGATACTGTGATGTCACTTCCGATAGACCAACGAAAAAAGAAGCACAAGATGACCAGAAAAAAAAGACAGAAATAAAAGGACGTTCCGACAAAAATAAAGATAATTTCATGTGGTCTTTTGGTCTCCTTGAGAGTAGGTGACCTGAAGAGCGCTCCTATTTTGGTAAAAATGCTTTTTTGTTGCATATTCGATTACGAATATGGAGAGGTGGCTTGAAATGGGAAAATGTAGCAAACCTTCTACATCAAATGAACCTTAGCAATTTTTAACAACTGAATCATCATCAACATTCACGGAACCATCTTCAAAAGATCAAAAGATCGTGATAGGTAAGTACCATTCTGTTGAGTGTAATACATGCAGGGGCTCCCCGATTTTATACTATTCAGGTGGGGTTACTTCTCGATTTTCCGAATGAAATTCCTAATTACCCACATCACTACATCAAATGAGAATATCTTTTTAATGCAATATTTCGCAAAAAACTACTCGAAACTTGAAGATTCGTCAGAAAAAATTTTCTAGGAAAGGAAAGTTTATGAAAGTTCACAGTGACCTCTTATCGAGTAGCCCCTGAATGCCTGCTAATCAGGTATGCTTTACAGTCAATATTTTTGACATTATGAGTCCTATGGGAGCTAATGCGTTCAACTTTCTCTCTTTTTTTTTTTGAAATGTTTCAACTTTTATAAATTTTAATGGAATAAATAATGCTCCTTTTAGTTATTAAAGCTTAACAGAAAATTATCCATTAATAATCCTGCTTTACTGAACAAATTTTATTGAAATAACCATTTTAAAACTTATTGTCACGTGTCAGAAAAAAGCAGTTCATTTCTCTATCTCTTCCTCATCGTCCGCTGATCAGAATTCAATTATACACCAAATGCTGTTTGTTTTCTGTGTAGGCCAGTACTTTTCAATCTGTGAGGTGTGCTGTCACTTAAAGAGGATCAGGAGGGGCACTTTCCCTGCTGACTTTGAGAAATTAGAAATTAATGAAATAGCATGGGCATGGTTTTTGTTGTTTTTTGGTTTCATATGCATTGAGTGTATGGAAGATTCAACAAAAAAGCAAAATTCTGGTGCATTTGTTACAAAAATCCTGAAAAAATTATGAAAATACTTTAAAAGGTAGCATTATTAAAATATGATATTATGAGAGCTTAATTATTTGTGTCTTATTTTATTTTTGTAGTTGTGTTTTTCGTAGGTTCGTGAATGTCATAACGGTGAATTATATACTTTAATTTTTTAATTAAAAAACATCAAATTAAACTCCTTCGAATCCAACTTGTGCCAAGAACTTAGAGCTGCAGGGTTTATCACTATGTAATATAAAAATTTAATTATACAGTTGTCGCGGTTTATATGAGTCACATTTTGTTCTGAACAGCTTTGATTCCATAAAGCGGCTGATTCAATAGAGCTGGATTTCGTTTTTGCCGATTTCATTCATTAAGAACGGTTGATTCAATTGTCTACTGTTTCAAAATGTTGAAAATTTGGTGCGGCTACTCTTGGTGTGCCACCCTTCGTCGTGTAAAGTTGAAAGAAGCTTCAGTGCGCTGATAAAGTTGAAATGGTATCTAAGGTCGACTATGACACAAAAGCGGTTGAATCATGTTGCTTTATGCTACATTCACAAAAACATCTTGGACGAAATTGATCACAAAAAAATAGCACGGATATTCGTATCCCATGTGCAGTCTAGAAAAAATGTATTTGTTGGTATTTAATTTTTTTTTCTTATTGTGTAATTATGTGAATCAAGATGTACCAGTTTAAAATATTGTATTAAATGTAAACCCATTATATATATATATATATATATATATATATATATATATATATATATATATATATATATATATATATATATATATATATATATATATATATATATATATACACGAGTTTTTCTTAATGCAACTTGAAAATGATAGTCAGAATGGTCCCCCCCAATAAATTTCAGCTGACGACGCCAATGCAAAAGCCTACCTAGGATCGGAACTTAAAAACTCCATCTTTATAAAGTTCACTTACATCCCTTTGCTTCTCACTGCTTCATACGTTTTATTTTAGTTGAGAGATTCCTTTTGACTTCTATGCGATGGATTCAATAAAACAAAAAATCTGAAAAATCGCCAAAAAAGAGATAAACAGATCGTTTTTCCGTAGCCACGTTTTACATAGCTCCACACGGTATGAGTAATCTCTATCACGCGCTTACCATATGTTTCAATTTTTATGGTGGTTTATGAACATTTCAGCCCGTTAACAGAATTGCATGTGTGGAAACAATTCGAAACCGATGCGGTTTGAGCATGCAACTGCTGCGAGCACGCATGCGTGTCTTGTCAAGTTGATTGTGGATACAGTTGATTTGTTATCGTAGTTATCTGATCTTTTCCGATTCGCCACATTATTAAAATAATTTCAGTTTGGCTTCCAGTTCAGGTAAAAAAAAAAAGCATCTTCTACATTTCAGCGCACTGTAAGACTTCTAAACAATTAGTTTTGTGAAAAGGTCAAGATAGTTTGGTTGAATGACATTAAAACGTTCTCCACACGCTTCCACCCCCCCCCCCCCTTTTTTTTAGTCCTTGCTGCTCTGCAAAACCATGAGCATCTATTTGCAAATCCAATTTTTTAAAAAAATGTGTCAACTTTACCTCTCTGTAAAATAACATGAGTAATTTATTCTTAAAACGAAATATTTCTGTAAACAGTTTCAATTTCTCAAATATTTCGCCTAACGTAATAAAGTATTTAATGTGTAAGTATGGGGGTATATGTTAAAAATGTTAGATAGGTGCAACAGAATGTTAGAATGTTAGAAAACCTTTTCGGGTAGGCTTGCCAGACGTCCCGTTTTGACCGTGACAGTTTCGGTTTTCAGACGAAATCCCGGTACCCCTGCCGGTTGACTTCACATAAGGGTAAAAAATAAACTTGTTATAGATGACCAAAACGGTCTAAAAATAAATAACTGTGAAGGATTAATATATAATTACTTTGTCATTTCAAATATTGACTGGTTAAATTAATATCGGACTAGCTTACGAGGATTTTTACAGAAAAATCAAAACTAAAATATTGTTTAAAATTTTATTCCTCATTCAAAGTGTTTCTTTTTTCATAAGTAACTTATAAATATGTTTAAATTTATCTGCTTTTGCCATTTATTATTACTCCCTGGTTTAGGAGCGTAATTAGTAACCATTTATTCGTAGCATTTAGAATGAACTACCCTCTAAAACATTAAAAAAACAGCCAGGGGTGCGTACCCTTTAGAATACTTGCTACGCTTGGGGGGAGCGGTGTAAATTCCAGTATCCTGGTTGAACACTTCAGAAATCTGGCAAGTCTATTTATGTGTCATAATAGTTAGTTCACCTACGCATAGTTTATGCAAATACAAGGTGACCTGAAATCGACTGATTGATTTCAAAATTTTTATAACAATAAAACAGTGAATGATAAAAAAATTTCCTGAAGAAAATTCACATGGCGGTACATTTTTTCTTCCCAAAGTTGTCAATTTTGTTTGTTTGTTTTGTTGTTAATTTTTGATTTACGGGCATACCATCTGAAGCACCATCTGTTGAAAAATTTTTGAACTAAAATTTGAAACTCATGGGGGGGGGGGGGGATTTACGGCTCATCACATGAATTTTCTGAAAGAATTTGTTTTATTTTTCCTTAACCGGTTTCCTGTTATAAATTTTTGAAAACAGTAAGTCTATTTCAAGATACCCTGTAAGTTTACACAAATAGTTTATGTGTTAAACATAGGTATATAATAATTGTTTGGAATATGACTCCTGACGAACCTTTCTTCAGTCTTATTGGTAAATGTGTGAGCACGGAATTGGTAAATGTTAACGATGAGGCACTGAAACTTATTTTACCTTACAGCTAAAATCGTTCTATTAGGAATAAAACAATCTTTATTTATTCCAATAAATATTGTTAGATTTTTAGTCGGCAATTTAATAAAATAGCCGATTTCCCTCACATAGTTCAAATTTATTGCATTCAAAAACTCCAAATCAAGCGTAGGTAATTTTCATTGCAATTTTGTACACTGTAACGTTTTGTCAATGTATTTGTCAATGTATATCGTCACCTCAGAGCAACAGTAAAATATCAAATCCGAAAATAACACTAAGCTATCTTACTGTTGTTCTGAACTAGGGGTACGACATCGATGTCGATGTTTTACTTTCTATGTTTTTGGATCATCAATGTTTTGAGTTCGATGTTTTTTCGATGTTGATGTTTTTGTATTTTAATTAAAAATTATAAGAAAACTTGCTCTAATTTGCTAGCAAAGTAATTAAAATTTATTTATTAAATTTCACAAAAAAAATCATTTATTTACACACATTTTATAAGATCACTTTTTCTGTGTTGAGGAGGATTTTTGAGAAGATAACAACAAGACGGTCACGGCAAGAGATAACTGGAGTATGAGGAAGAGGTCAAAACCTATTAGAAGAACTCGACACAGGTAGTCTGATGCCAGAACTTGCAGTTTATTTCAAGGCTCCAGTTCTTAAACTAAAGGAAAATCCTATACATTGCTACGGTAAAAACCTTATTATTATTTTAAAAAATTCAGAACTGGTAATAGTTGCGTTAAAGTATTTGACAGTGATGGTAACTTCTGTCTAATCGGAAAGAGTGTTTTCTCTGACGGGTGGGATAGTCATCGAAAAGAAAAATGCGCTTCTGGGGGACAAAGTAAATGAACTTATTTGTCTCCAAACTGTCAACACCAAACACCAAATATTGGGAGCTATAACACTTATCGATTTCCCCCAACAAGTCGTCCCTCTATTACTTACAATTTGTGTAATAATAATTGCTAGAGTTAATTTTGTATTTTAATATAATTTGCACAACTCTTTATCATCATTCAACTGACGGAAATTGCTATGATACATTTTTTTTCTTAGATTTATTTTTGATGTAGATTTATTTTTAGATTCATTCAGTTTGAAAATATTTCCTTATTACTATAAGTTTTGTATTTACATTTGCATGTCTTATTATCATTTTTTCTCCTATTATAGTACCAAGATGTTGCGAAATTATTCCTATTAAATTGTATTCATGATTTGAGTTCCAGTATTTTCAATATATTCGTCAGGCACGTATTCTTTTGTATTTCTTAAAATAACATGTATATGTGTGTGTACATACATAATTTATTATTGGCTTTACTTAGAAATGTGTAAAATAATAACTATAATTTAGCAAACTGACGCAATGCCAGAAGAATTCACTGATCCACTAAGAAACATTTGTTAGAGATTATCATATATATATAAGTCTGTTGTGTAGTGTATTCAGAAATGAATGTTATATATTGATAAAAAGATCGATGTTTTTCGGTTAACGTATCAGTACCATCGATGTTTTAATTTCTTACATGGACGTTTTGCCATCGATGTCGCACCTCTACTCTGAACCGACCACATGTCAAGTATAAGATTTTCAATCTTTTATTTTTGGTGTTGGAAGATGATTTGGAGTTTGAGATTTTATTTGTAGATTAAATTTTAAAACTTTATAAGTTTTTGTGTATTAAAATTAAGCAATTATTATTTTTCGTGAGGAAAAACTCAAAAGGTTACACATTTTGTGAACTAGAATTCAATTTTTAAGCCCTTTTTTGAGGACAATATCACGTGCTTGTTTCTGTAAATTACATGTGTCCATAAAAAATTTTCCCTTTAATTAAGGAACAAAATGCTAAGACTAAATTTCGTAGAGTAAAACGTTTTTACGTTTTATGAGCTTGAACGGTTTCTTTATGATCAACTAACTTAATTAGTTTTTGTGTATTAAATTTAAGCAATGATTATTTTTCGTGTGGAAAAACTCAAAAGGTTACACATTTCGTGAACGAGAATTTAGACTTTTAAGGCCTTTTATTGCAGACAATATCACGCGCTTATTTAGATAAATTACATGTGTCCATAATATTTTTCCCTTTCAATTAAGGAGCAAAATGCTAAGAATAAATTTCGTAGAGTAAAGTGTTTTCACGTTTTGTGAGTTTGAACAGTTTCTTTATCGTCAACTGACTTAATATCCGTTCTTAAACATCATGCAATAAAACTCCGGCTGATTTATGGGATAAATTAGCTTGAGTTATACATTTCCTCCAAGCATGAGGATACAAGTTGACTACTGTATTGTATATCATATGAAATGTTCCTTAGTGCTTCATTTCAGATCGTACAGTAGTAAAATAATTATTACCTTACGTTTCCAGAGTCGAATCTATTACGAAGATTAATGTCATCTATCAGGCAAACGCATGAAAATTGTCACCCGCTGAGCGTCTGTCATTATAAACAGTGCTATAACTTTCGGAATCCCAGCGCCAAATGCGCCAATGCATCAGTTAAAAGTTCATCAGCATGGAAAAAAGGGTAAGAAATCAAAGCTACCAATAAATTTGCAGTCATAAAACTGTCTAAAAACCGGAATGTCCTCTTAATGTAAAAAATGCCTTCAGAAATACATTAACGCGAAAGAAAACGGAAGAACAAAACAAAAGCTCTGTGTTTTGTAACAACAAATCAACCGGAAACCACACCCGAAGACTTTCCCGAGAAAAACTGGGCGATATTCCCGGATCGGGAATCGGCAGGAAGCTCGTTAAGATCGGGAATGATTGATTTTATTATTATTTTTTAACTCCTTTTTCCAATCTTTTATCGCCGCTCGCTCTCATCAAAAAGAGGATGTGCAAGCCACGTGTTATTTCTGTACGTGCTTCTTTTGTCAATGCCCTGGGGGATAATAGACGACATAAATGAAAAGCCCTTTAAATTTCCTGAGGCAAAGAAATTTCCTGAGGGTGAAATTAATGTCGATGGGAAACTCGTGAGAGAAGCATAAATTGTTCTAAATGTACCTCAGAACTTTTCATTCCTCCAACCGCTTCCGATTTTAAATTGATTTGCCCGGTTCCAGTCCTTCTTCGTGCTTATCACAAGTGTCGAAAAGCTTTGCAGATATAAATGTCGATGGCAAAAGCGTGCAAAAAGCATTAATGTTTTTAACAGAGTTTTTTGTCATTTTGACATTTCCAACTTTACTGAATTACTCACCTTTCTCAAGTTGCTAACCTCTACGATAAGATTGTATCGCTGACATGTTTCGAAATAGCCCTATGTCTTTGAAATAAATACAGGTTTGAGGTCTATCTTGCCCTTCTTATGCAAATAAGAAAATGTCGCGTTAAAAGATTAATTCCGTTCATCGGGTTAAAACCAAGACTATTCCTCTTAGTCCCAATGTTCCTAATTGAAGAAAGCATTTAAGCAAAATATTTCGACATGATGTTTAAAAACATCGCCAATGGGGGAGTAATATTTATAAACAAGAACATCTGTAATGTCTTTAACAAAGGACTTGGCTTTTTGAGAGTTCCAACTTTACTGAATTACTCACCTTTCTCAAGTTGCTAAACTCTACGACAAGACTTATATCACGGTCGTGTATCGAAATCGCTGAATATTTCTGAAATAAATAGTATTAATTTGGCCTCTTGATGTAAATAGGCAAGATTCCACTCATTAGATTGACGTCAAGACTAGTTTTTTTAGACCCAGAGTTCTTGTGTAGGCAAAAAGATTAACAAAAAAAAAAACTCTTAAATCATTCCAAAAGGTAAAATAAAATGCTAATGTGAGAGTGATATGCAAAATCAAGAATATCCGAGACGGCAATGAATGTCATTGGTAGGAGCAAACTGTTAATCTATATTTACATAGTTCTCATTAGTAAAACAAATAACAGAACTGAACGAGCCTACTTTCCCGTGTACTAGCATCGACCCTCTATTATCTAATCAATATTCTCTAAATTTGCTGAGACTACAAATTATGTCAACATATCTTTCCAACATTTTAAGCTGGTTTCTAGAAACGAAATATGCCTCGCTCATCTGTTGAAAGAGATGTACGTAAACAATTTGTGAAAGTTTTGAAAATGTTTAATCTTCCAATTTTTTTTTTTTTTTTTTTTTTTTTTTTAACCTCTACACTTGATTTAGTTACTACACGAGACAAAGTTTTGCATTATTTCAATAAGGATATCGAAGTTAACTCGAAAGAAAAGAAGTTCCAGTACGTATAAACGTTCAATGAACTAGAAATAGAAAAAATATGCCTATTGACCGTTACCTGTATCTCAAAAAAATATTGACAAACTTAGAATTTAAGGATTTAAAAAGATAGTCAGTGAAATCACGGCTGACACTTCGCATACTGGTAAGCAGTATCAGACTCTCAAACCAGTCACGAAATAAAAGATTCAGTTCGATTCTCGTACCACTCAGATTTTAGTTTGCGATCGTGTTTGACTCAGACACATGAGAAATTTCATTTTAAATTGATGAATTGGACGTGATTTAGTCCACCTGACCGATGAAAAACGACAGGGGTAGAAGTTTGACCGAAAGAACCGCTGTGATTCTTAAGAAATCAGCGATACAAATTAATATCCCGGCAGTCTCCTTACTGATTTCATATTACAGAATATTTAAACATCAGAGCAAGTGCTCAAGTAATACAAGGGAGGCAGTGAGAAGCAAAGGGATGAAACAGTGACAAAATTAAAAATTTGAAGATAACGAGTACCAAAGTGAACCCCTCCTCCGTCTTGGAGCAAGAGATAGTAGGGGAGAGTGTTGTACCTTAAGACACTTTTCACATTTTTATTTTTAACGTCAATTATTTAAAGCAAATTTAAAATCTAAAAGTCACATTGAATGCCCCAACATATTTCTATGCAATATATATATATTTTAATTCCGACAGTTTGAAAATAAATATTGATAGCCATTTAAAGTAAGAGTTCCAAGCTGTCTTAAGGTACAACATCCTAATGTACTTTAGAACACATCCTGTTTTACCATGGGAAAGTCTTCATAATTCAGGAAACAGCCATAAACTTGAACTAATTTTGCACCAAAATACAAAAAAATGTATATTTTTCTCGGTAATGTATTAAATCATAATTAAAGAACATTGAATTATGAATTAATGAACTATTACCTAACATTAAATGTGTTTAAAAGACTACATATTGTTAAAACATTTTTCCATGCTCCTAAACGTATTTTAATCATTAAAAACCATGCATATGTTTTGCCTTGGAACGTGTTCTAAGGTACAATATGTTTGGCTGTCCCTAGGTTCAATCACTACGTGGTTTAAGAAAAACCAAGATGGTGGTCATTCCAGATGCACTATCATTATTTTATCATAACCAAAATATTTAAAGTATTTTTTTATAACAAAATAAAATTCAGCTGATTAGTTTTACAAATACAAAGACAGAAAATGAAATAAAAATGAAGAAAATATTTACTTTATTTATTTTAGAGTCATAAAATTTTCTTTCTTTCAGAAAATCATCAATTTTACTCATTTGATGCTTATTTTTCTTTGGCACCAGTTAGTTGTGAAGGTTACTATTAGAAATTACAAAAACAAGGCTGCTAAACTAATCTATCAAAAATAGATTCTTAGAAATTGGCAGTGTCACAAGGTACAACACTCCTTCCTACTAGCAGTCATGATAGGTGCTGTTATACAGCATGATTTAGATAACTTTTCAATGAAAGCCTACCTAGGACCTTATCTTTAAACGTGTTTTACTCAAAACTTGAAAATGTCCCATTAACAATTCTTTGCTTTTCACTGCCTCGAATATATATTATCACTAAAAGTATTGGGACAATTTCAAAAACCCACTTTTTTACGAATTTCTTGAGAACTAAGAGGCTAATTGTTCTGTAATTTTTGACACATAAAAGGTATGCTCAGTCGTCCTTTTCCAATCAAAATTAAATCACTCATGCATTTAGAAGAACAGCAACAAATTGAGGAAAGCAAAAATGTGTTTTGATCATTCCTCGTCATAAATAGCTGGGAATAAGCGGTTAATTTCAGAAATCAGTTGGATTACAATGTACAATTATTTGCTTACTTTCGGGAAAGTATCATTGATATTCACGAAGATATAAGCTTTACTTTCAAAACTACTAATTTTATTTGAAGGCTTTTTACTCATAAGAAGTGATAAATAAAATTGAAAGTCCTTTTGAAATTCAGCGACGTGGCAAAATATCACGTGACGATCAATCAAAACACTGTTTCATGTTGACAGCTTTGTATCAACTCTAAACTTTCTCTAATAGATGTCTTCTCCATGATTTTAAAAACTTTGAAAGTCCTATCGCAATTTGCAAAACCTGCGAAAGTTTAAAACATCTCCCTACTCTTAAGCACGTTTTGCGAAGTGTATGAGAAGCAATTTGATTGTATAAAAGTAAACTTAGCCATACAGATATGAAATTTTCATTGCATTGCAGATGTAATTTGAGGGGCAGTTTTAAAATCAAATAAACATTAAGTTTAGATGACATTGGTTTAAACTCAAATTTTCTGTAGGAAATATTGAAAAGGCTTTAATTATTTTAAAATAATTTATAACTATTGTCACGTTAAAACAAATGCAAGTATCGTCAAACTTTCTATTCAAAACTCTAACTATACATGGAGCTAATATGAAAGCACCTAATGTTGATGTTAAAAGCCAGCACACTTTCTCAAAGGTTATTTATTTATTTTTTAAAGATATATAATGAATATCCACCATCTTTTCAGTGAAACTTCTAATAAAAGAGGTCATAAATCCATCCATTCTCCTGCTATTATCTACATGACGGGTCGCTGATAACTAAAGGTACTTTAATAACCTCTATCCACTTTAGTGCATAAAAAAGAGTATAAGTACCATTTTGTCTGCAGCGGATAAAGAACAACTTAATGAAGTAATCTAAGAACTGAAGGAGCCGACTGCAAGAAAAGTTGAATTATTCTTTCGAATATTTTAACGTTTCTTGTTATAATTTATTACTAAAGATGATTTGTTATAACGCTTACTTGTTTTTAAATGACATCGCTTTTATGGATTTTCCAAAAAAGTTGAACAATTCCTCCTTAATTTTTCCTAATTTATTATTCGTGCATGCTTGTTCAATGGCTCAAAAATAAAATGGTCAATAAAAAATGGAGTTTTCGTTGTGCATATATTTCTTACAAAAGAAAAGAGAAGAAAATATTTTCTTCGTACTGAAATAATTGCGTTATGGGCTGACCGCAAATGACGTCACACTTTTTTCATGACATTTGACGGGGGGCCCCTCTTTGTCATTATGTGTCACAACTTAACTTATCCCACCCCCCACCCCCCTCTCCTCTCCCCTTGTCTCATGTCATAATATGTTACCCAAGCATATTGCTATAAAAATGCTTTTATTTCAACCCAAATGCGTGATGTCATACTTCTTGTTACCCCCTCTTCTCTTTGTCTAAAAGGACCACACTTTAAATTACCCTCTCCCATCCCCTTGTTACATGTCATACTATGTACATAACATTTTTTTTCAAGACGGATATGTTTCATCTCAAATGAGTCTTGAAAACGCGCCAAATATACAAACACACTCTTACACACTAATTTGCACGAAAACAATTTATAGCAACATTTGATGCATTGTAACATATGTTTTTTAACAATAAATTTTGATCGTACTCTAATACTGATTCCAGTGATCAGATGTACCTATGTATTGACGAAAAGCAATTACTGCACATATTACTTGGATCCCTTTAAAATACAAAACATGTAAGCACAAAATAATTGTTTTCGGGAAGGACATGCTTTTTCCCAAATGAGTCTTCAAAACGAGAGTAAAAACACACACTAGTTAAAACAATAATTTGTACAAAAATAGTTTATAACAACATTTGATATACATTGCAATAATATTTTCAAACAACAACTTTTGACTGCTCTCTAATGTTGATTTCAGTAAACAGAAATACTTACATATTGACGAAAAACAATTCCTGCATACATTACTTGGCTCCCCTTAAAATACAAAAGATGTAAGCACAAAACAATTGTTTTCAGGAAGGACATGTTTTATCACAAATGAGTCTTCAAAACGAAAGTAAAAACACAAACTAGTAAAAACAGTAATTTGTACAAAAAATGTTTACAACAACATTTGATACATTGTAATAATATTTTCAAACAACAACTTTTGACTGTTCTTTCAAAGCAATTTTTTTCAGGAAGGACATGCTTTGTTTTAAATGAATCTTCAAAACGAGCGTAAAAATACACACTAGTTCATACAATATTTTACACAAAAAAAAGTTTATAACAACATTTGATGCAGTCTAACGCATGTTTTTAAACAACAACTTTTTATTGCACTTACTGATTTCAGTTAACAGAAGAACCAAAATATTAACGAAAAGTAATTACTGCATATCTTACTTGGTTCCCCTTAAAACACAAAAGATGTAAGCACAAAACAATTTTTTACAGGAAGGATCTCGACTTTATCTCAAATATATCTTCAAAACGAGCGTAAATACGCACTATGACTGAAACATTGTACAAAAATAGTTTGTAACAACATTTGATACATTGTAATATATATTTTCAAACAACAACTTTTGATTGCACTCTAATATTAAAAACAGTGAACAGATGCACCTATATATTGACGAAATTCAATAAACATTACTTGACTCTCCCTAAAAACACAAAAGACGTAAGCATAAAAAAAATGTTTTAAAGACGGATATGCTTTGTATCAAATGAGCCTTTAAAACGAGTGTAAAAAGACACACTAACTTACAAAATAATTTGCACAAAACAGCTTATAGCAACATTTTATGCATTGTAACATATTTTTTTAAACAATAACTTTTAATTTCGCTTTAATACTGATTTCAGTTAACAGATGTACCTATATATATATATATATATATATATATATATATATATATATATATATATATATATATATATATATATATATATATATATTGACGAAAAGCAATTACTGCATACATTACTTGGCTCCCCTTAAAACACAAAAGATGTAAGCACAAAACAATTGTTTTCAGGAAGAACATGCTTTATCTCAAATGAGTCTTCAAAACGAATTTGTGTTGACCTAAAGGAAAAGGTCTGTCTAATCTTTATGGTGATCCCTACATTCCAGGCCTCAGCACCTAAATAGTCTCATTAGTAAACGCAGCTGGATTCTTGAAAGCTATAAAAACTTCCCTGTTTTCCCTGGAAAAAAAGAAAAATGCTTTAACGTTACAATCGGTAACAAGTCATTAACGTTGTCTGCTGTGTACTAATGATTTCTCGGGGAGCTTTTACAAGAAAGGGCAATGTATTTATTGAGCTAATGTTATATTTGATCTTTTCTTAACAGATTTTCTTGTTATGAGCTGGTTTCAGTTATTCAAATTAAAACGGTATATTTTTGTTTAATTTTCGGCAAGAGTAATGTACTTATAAATTTTGTTCTCTTTGACATGTCTACATATGTATCCTTGACGTAATAGGAGAACTGAAATGGGAAGATTCAACAGAAAATTGTAGTTTAAAACCTATAAAACCGTATTTGTAACATTCTGCCTTCTGGAAATGAGTGAAATAATACCAAGTCACATATGAGGCGGTGAAAAGCAAGGGGATGTAAGTGACAAAATTAAAAATTTGGAGAGAACCAGTACAAGTGAGAGGTGGAACCCCTCTCTGTCTTGGGGAAAGAGATAGTACTAGTAGTCCTGGTAGGTGCTGCTGTATAGCACGATTTCGTAAAAAAATTCAATGAACGCCTACCTAGTACGTTATCTTTATAGTCGTTTTATTCAAAACTTGAAAATGTCCACTTACATCTCTTTGCTTCTCACTGCCTCATATTTACTAGTAACGTTATATGGCTGCAAATAAACAAGTTTAAAAATAATATTTTGTTAAGAAAATTTTTTAAAAATAAATATTACCAATGCTTTCACTCCAGCACTCATAATAATAATCATAATAATAATAATAATAATAATAATAATAATAATAATAATAATAATAATAATAATAATAATAATAATAATAATAATAATAATAATAATAATAATAATAATAATATTAATAATAATAATAGGGGAAGAGGTTGCCGTCAGTGAACCGGTTCCATGACTGGACTTCGAAGATTTTTCCGCAAAAGAGTTTTCTCAGACAAGAAATCAGTTTTAGTGTCTTTTTTTTGTCTCAAAACAGTTCAATGCAGAATCATCAAGGAGCTTGAATCAATACATCATATTGTTAAATGTCCAAATAAGATTTATACTGTTAACTTACTAATTATTGATACTTTCATTTTGTTTTTACATGATTTGAATATTACTGATCAACTAAATGGGAATATTGACTTAAAAAAGTAGATTTTCAAGTAAATTCCTCATATTTAAAGTTTCATCAGGAATCGCCACAGCAGTGACAACTATGAGAAGATTCAAAATGACGCAGTTGCTATCATTGAACCACTAGGTGTTTCTATGAATGAAGCATCAAACAAAGTGGTTTATTCATGGAATCTTACAAATATTATTAAAATTTCAGCTCAATTATCTTTAATATCAATCTTTTAAAAATTGAATCTATCTTTTTAAAAAAGTGAGATAATGATGAAAAAATATTTTTAAAATAAGTTTTGCAAACTCTCTTCAGTTATCAAATTTTAAACTTAAAAACTTGTTTAGTCGATTCAGTATTTGTTAAAGTAAATTTTAATACCGTTTCAAGTACGGTTGTTGTTCGAGAAAAATACCAAAATAAGTTAAATAAAGCCAGTGGATAATTGATGGCATGCAACGTGCCATAGCAAAATCCCTTTTGTCAAGTAAAGTTTTTGTGGATCAAATTTTTTGAACTTGGATGAAACAGGACTCCCATTTGTTCAAAAGAAGCTCCATGAAATTTTAGCTAAGAAGAGTAGGTCACATGTTAGAAAATAGCAACTGGTGAGCGAGTGTGGTGAAAACAACCGTGTTGTGTGAGTCTTGAGGGTTTTTTCAGTTTCTCCTGTGTGTGTGTGTGT
Source organism: Uloborus diversus (assembly GCF_026930045.1). NCBI lineage: Eukaryota > Metazoa > Arthropoda > Arachnida > Araneae > Uloboridae > Uloborus > Uloborus diversus. Next base: position 89,937,802 of record NC_072732.1, on the reverse strand, counting down.
GTGTGTGTGTGTGTGTGTGTGTGTGTGTGTGTGCGTGCGCGGCAGAACAGCACTCTAATACCGGTGACAACAAATTAGTATTTTTTAGGCAAACAAGAAATAGTTTTTATCAAAATTCAGTAAAGTTGAGGCAAATATTTACAAAAAAATATCATAAAGAATAACTGCAATTGATGGTTGGAATGAACTGTTCATAGCACAAACACATTCGTAATTACACTCAAAAGTTATTTTCACGAGAGGGCAAGTCAAGGAAACGGAAAAATGATAATGTAATTTACATAAACTCACGAAAGTGCGTTTCATCACACCATCTTGTGATGAGTACATCATTTTGAAATCTTTCCACTACCTTTTTGCATTGATATTCAATAAATTCGTGCTTTTCAAGCCAAATTTTTACTTCAATAGATTAATTTGGGTACTGGTCTCATCGAAAGAGGAATGTACATTTAAAATAACAGTAGATATCTATTTAGTTAAATCGAAAACTCTTTAATTAAAAATAACTTATTATTTTTAGCTAATACCGAAAATACCGGTATTCTACCCAAGAAAATACCGGTATTACAAAATCGCAAAATAGCTCGAAATAGCGGCATTTTTTATCCGGTATTACATTCACTAGATATATCTCTTCTAACTATGATGCGAAGAATTTATTACATCAAGTTGCCATTCCTCCTCTATCTTTACTGTCCAGAATCAAGCTATTACGCTTTGTGCATTAAATATTCTAACAAGCTTCAAAATAAATCTCACAAATTCTAAAGACGACATGTTTGACTGGGAACAGATTTCAAACAACGAGGAAGAATTCTTTGAAAAGTCATTAATTATAGCGGTTTTTCTTCCTTGCTTTTTTCTTTTTGCAAGAAAGTGGGAGGAAAATCCAATTCTCTACCAATGTGCTTAAAGCCCACACATATCAGCAAGAATTAATTATCTCGCTATATATTACCCTCTGCTGTCATTTTAGAAATATGTCACAGTTGATCATCAAATTTAATGCCGCTCAGCCAAATAAAGCTCGTCAAAAATTGTGTTTTTTTCTCTCCTTTTCTGTAACAGAGTTAGGTTATTAAACTGCTTATTGCATGCGTTATCTTTGATTTTAAAGTTTTCCTTTGTTTTTCTTCTCCTGGATAATCTCAATCAGAAATTGAAACTGATTTCGGACCATCATATTCAGTTTTAGACAATAACTTTTTCACGTGATTATACTGCGAATACTAAATTTCGTTGATTTTTCACAACCAAATTATCATTGTCATCTTTACGCTTGGGAATTTAAAGCAACTTGAAAGTACGATTTCAAAACAAAAATTATCTGCAGTTTAACGTAGAATACCTTTATTGTCTTAATTCATTTTTAGCTGTAAAATATTTAATTTCAAATATACCGAAATAAAAATTTGGGTTTTGATTTTTCACAGATTTTATGCAAGCCGGCACGTGGAATAACTGTAATGCCACCGAAAGTAATACTGGCAGTCAGCCGAAAATTAAAAGCAACGAAGTTCCTTAGAATTAAGTTTAAGCTGAATCATCAATTAGATTTTAAACTAACTTAAAATCGTTCCTCTCCCGCCCTTCCTCTTAATCACTTTTTTCTTTTTTTTTAATACTTCATAATACTCGTTTCCATTTTTTAAAAAAAAGCATTTTCCCTAGTCATTTACTTTTTACTGAAAAGAAAATTAGCAATAATTTCATGTTCAAGGAATATTTGATGGAAAAAATAGCGAATAATATTGTTAAGGATTTTTTATGTGACAGCAATTATGGGGCCATTATCAAGCTGTCTATTAAAATACAAAATGAAACATTTGCATGTAAATAAACAAAAAAAAACTAAAAGTAACTTGTTTAAATTAAAACTAAAATAGCAATCATAAATTTAAGGTTGACAAATTTTCAATCATAAATTATAAAGCGTAAAATGGGATTGGGAGCTTTATGAGACGCTTTATCTAAAACCACTGCTTCTGTTTCAGTTATTGCATTTTCTACATTCCGAGTATCTTAGTTAAAAACATTGTATATAGCTTACCCATTGTATATAACTTATAGGGGGTTGCCCAGCACCCTCATAAATATTGAAAATCAAGCAAGTTGGAGAAAACAAAAAAAAAAAAGAAATTTAGGAGACAGTTTCTTAATTGTTCCTCCTAATTTCTGAGAAAATAAAAGAGATAATATTTATTAAGCCTAGAGAATGGGACGTGTGATTCTTGAAATAGTAATGCAAAGTGAAACTACACTTATTTATTATCTTGCAAACGTTAACGAACTTATTCTCTTCGTACGTGCATTCCCTGATTATGTGACAATCTTTCCATCTTTGTCAACTGCCCAAAATTAAAAAAGTAGTCACCCTTGTGCTCCGACAGTCTTTTCTGCTTTGCTTTCTTGTGACAAGTTTTTTACAGGCGCTCATTTTTTGCCCAGAAAGATAGTTAGTTTGCCTCCGCATCACTATAACAACAGAAAAATTAAATGATACACAATTTATATCCGCAAACGATAACTGAATACCAAAACTGTGGCAATTTTTTTCGTCGCGTTATCGACTTATACATTTTTTTTTATAATAGAGACTTAAAGGTATTAAACCTAATGCACGTAAGACATTTTTTCGCACAAAAGTATTTCACCAAGTGTTTTAGATTTTAAAACTTTAGTTTTGTCTTACAGTTTCAAAATGACAGTAAAAATTAGTGACAGTTCAATTGGTTTTGTACATTTAATTGCTTATACATTTCAAGTTATCCTTCTCAAAGAAAATTTCAACTGTTTTGTTTCTATTCTATTATTTAGGTTTCTCATTAAAAAATTACCATTTTAATGTTCACGTTGATTTTTGTTTGTTTTCATTCTTTATTGTAGAGAAACGTACCTGTCAAACGTTATTTAAATAATACTCGTAATTCAAAGCAAAATCAAGTACTTCTCTTTGAAAAAATAAAAGCACATTTACTTAAAGCTTGAATTTTGCAAATATTTTTTGAAGTTGCACTCCCCCTCCCCCTTCTCTTTCCTCTTTTTTCTTTCGCCAATCCACAATTTTGTAAAATCCAGCGTCATTGCTATATACTAATATACACACCATCAACAGAAAATATGATAAACGATTATATAACTTTAGAAAGTATAATTATTTTAGAATGATAAAACGTCAAAAGAAAAATGTCAAAATTTTAAATTAACATTCATGATGTACTGAAACTCTAATAATATTAATGAATTAAAGCTTTTATCATATGAACATGATTTTCATTAAACGTTTATCTCTCTGTCATATTACTTGCTCTCTTTATTAACAAGCTCATCATGTTTAAAGATAAAGGCGTATTTAAAAAAAACACTTACTCACTTTTCTACTCGTGATTTATTTCAATACTCATTACAAGCAGCAAAGAGACTGGTTCTGATATTTATCAACTGATATTCTTTTTAACATGTTTGAAATTACAATGTTAATCAACTCGTTGTTATTTAATTTTTAGCAGCAGTTTAAATAGCTCTCCCACTGATTAAAAATCGGTTCCTTTATTTAGTTGTGATTAATAAAACTATTAGTTTTTGCAAATTACACCTAATGAAAATTGTTTTCCACTTTAAAATTGTGTGTTGTTTTAAATCAATTGTAAACCTAAGTTTTCTTATTTATTTGTTTCTTTTTTATATAAATTATCTAAATGTTTCAATACAGTATTCATTTTGAAAAAATATTTACCTCATTTTAAATTACTGAAAAAAATATTTCTAATCACCGCCTTTTTCCTCTTTTTTATTCTATTATTTACTCTAAAGTCACATTTTAACTAATACCACCTAATACAATCTACTTTTCATAAGTATAATTGCAACATTCTTACGAGGAACTTTAAATAAATAAACACATTTATAATAAAAATAATTTTCAAGATCGTCGCACCAAAACTAAAAAGTGTGACCATTTCCATTTTCGAACACCAATGTATTCTTAAATTCCTAATATTCCATTCAGAATGTATCCCCTATGTTTACATATATAATACAAATAAAACTCTGAGCCAATTATGATGATATTCGTTAATAATTTCAAAGAGAAATATTTTTCTGACAACCCATCTAACTTCAGTTTTCAATGCACTTCTCAGTAAACTATTTGGGCGTAGTTAACAGACAAGCAGTTGATGATCGGAATACTGTTAACATATTAACATTCCTAATTCTTGAAGCCAATAAGCGGTAATAGACATGTTCTAAAGTTGCTTTCTGAGGAAGGCTTTCTGTCAGTCACATGAACGCATTGTAGCAATGTTGTTTTTCATTTTAATATTAATTGCTATTTCTGAGTTGTTTTTCTTCTTGTGTTGCTGGAATTAAAATGAGTGTTGTATTTCTTAAGGAATATATTTTCAAACATATTGCTGCTTGTAATAGTTTTTAGAGATTGAAAAATAAGTTTAATTTTTAAAAGTGCAATTTGGTTATAATCAATAGAGAGGCTGTTATCGTCGTCCTGCTGCAAAAACCTGCGAACATAATTATGAACACCATATTAAAGATTAAAAGTAAACGGTCACCACTCGTTAGGTAGCGATTAAATGAAAAATGTGGCGACTAAAAATTTTCTCGTGATTCGCCATTTTTCTCAGGTATTTCGTCAGCGTTTATTTTTAGATTTTTGGAAGATTATATAAAATCTTCTCCTATGAAGTTGCGGATAGAAAAAAGGAAAAAAAAGTACAGACAGGGATTTAGCTCCAAATTTACAATTTTATACATATGTATGTACTTTTACTAAAGGTATAAAAATACCACGTTAGTAAACCATCATTACTATGTATTCACGAGGAGTATTTATAGTTAATTTATGAGTTTCATTGCATCGATTCTCTAGTTTATTATTTCCGAACAAAAGTAGACTTCAAACTTTTTACGTAGACGGAAGTGCAAGTACTGTAATATGAGTTACTTGATATGAGTTACTGATTGAACTAAAAGTTTCATGTTAAATAATACACGAAATAATCAACTTCTTTACAATTTTTTTTGCTCCAAAAACCACAATCTTAAAACAGGGCTTTTCGTGAAATCTCAAGCACGTCTACGTTTAACGAGTTTCTTTCTTTTTTTTTTTTTTCGTTCCCCTCTACACTTCACAATTTCTTATTTGAAGCTAATTCAAAACTACAAAACTGTTTGAAATGATACCCTTTACTCTTTTTCCTATCCTTCACTTTTTTGAGAAAAAAAATCTACTTAAAAAGAGTAATTTTTACTTATAGTAAATTTACTTATTAAAATCAAAATCTTTGATGGACATGAAAAACACAACATGAATAAAGCACAAATTGGCTTGCAAAAGCAGCAGGGATTTTTTGTGGAGTATTGAGCACTTTTGCATCGATGAAGAGCAATTGAAACATCTAAATAGCTACTTGATGCTTTTTGTTACACAATTTGGGCTTTATTCACGTTGTTTTTTTTTTTTTTTTTTTTCATTTTTATCATACTTTAGCACAATTCATATATTTGATCATTTTTCATTCATCATAATTTTTATTTAAAATACAGCACGAAATCGTAAAATTACATGCTTTGATATTTTTCGCATTCATTATGTTTTTTTTCTTCTTCTTCTTCTTCTTTCTTTTTGCGTTTCAAATTAAAACAAGCAAACAGGTGTCGTGCCTCAAACATTACCTTTCTTTCATTGAAAATGAAACAAAAAAGGAAGCTCACAACTGCCAAAAATGAAGCTATATTGAACTAAACAAATTAGGTATGATAATGCTAAAATGATGATCGATTGCCATAACAATAAGTGTGTTCGTAATAGCCTATGATTAAATTAAGATTTATTATGAAGCATGAAATACCTACCTGTTCAAATGCGTAACATTCAGCCAGTTGAAAAAATAGGGTACAAGTCCAACTTTTTCTTTTCTCTCTCCGACGTCGTGCTCATATAGTTGCTATCCAACGTCGGTACAGCATGCACAGTAACAATCAAAAGAAGTAGAATGACCGATGGTAATTCTTGATCAAAAACAGCAAAAAAATTTTTGGAAAAAACTGTTCAAGACAAAGTTTTAGTTTTTAGCTAAAGTTTAATCATTTGTAAGATAAGTCTTATGCAATCTTCTTTCCCTTCAAAATTAAAAACAGGATTTAAAATGTGTCACATTTTCAGTGATCAGGAAGTATACCTTGTTCGAGGAATTCAGCCATTTTCGGTTTTTTGCTTTTTTTTTTTAAAATTATGAATCAAAGTTTTTAGTTCCTTTTAGAAATTAAAGGAAATATTGCAACCAAGAAAACATTTTCAGTCAAATGTCGGCGGCCAAAATTTCATTTTACTCACCACTGAATGAAGGATGAGAAGTCATTTCGACCCGCCCACACGTGCATATGTACCTAAGAACGTATAGACAGCTAAAATATCGATTTTAACGATCACCAAGTTATCTCGTGACGTCTGTAGATGCGTATGTACCTATTTATCGGGGGGGGGGGGGGATTGTAAATTTTCCACTACCGCAAAATGCATAATAAGTCATGATTTTTTTATTACACTCCTGTTTGTGAAAATTGAAACAGCACGAAGAACTTACGCGAGTGAGCTGAAAATTGCAGGAAATGTCAAGTAGAACATGATATGCAAATGATTAGAATTGCAGATCGTTAGTGCATGCGTATGCTGAGCAGCGCCCTCTGAACGGCGGACCGAACCGAATATAAATAGACGGCTGTAGCGATCCGTGTATGATTATCGGTGGTTATATGCTAGAGTAAACGTTAACTGAATCTTTACTATGTCTCGCCGACGAAAGAAAGCGAAATTTGAGAAAATTTCGGAGTTTGAACCTGGCAGAATCGTCGGCCTTCGTGAAGCTGGATTGTCTTTTCGTGCAGTAGCCACTCGTGAGCAGCGTAACAGCAGCACAATCATGTGTGTTTGGAAGCAGTGGACGAACGAGGGTCGGACAGATCGGAAATCCGGGAGTAGACCCCGAAATGTGACGTCAGCTCGTGATGACAGACACCTGATGCGTATGGCACTGACGGACCGCACAGCTTCTTCTAGACAATAAGCAGCACAGTGGTCAACAGCTACAAATGCTTCATTGTGCTCTTCATCAATTCGGAGACGTCTGCTGCAGCGTGGGCTGCGCGCAAGGATTCCTTTATACAGGATTCCTCTCACGTAAAACCATCGCCGCCTGCAGCTACAATGGGCCAATTTGCATAGAAGTTGGCGGGCTGATTGGCAGCAGGTCGTCTTTTCTGACGAATTCCGCTTCAATTTGTGGCACCATGATGGCCGAATTAGTGTCAGGCGCTATGCCGGTGAACGGGACATTCCGGAGTGCATTATCGAACGCCACAGTGGACGAACACCCGGAGTTATGGTCTAGGGTGCCATAACATGTCATAGACAATCACAATTGCTACGAATTGTGGGAAATTTGAACAGTTCCCGATCCATAAACGAAGTTTTACATTTTCAAACTATTCCTTTCCTGCAATGATTGCCAGGGGCTGTATTCCAGCAGGATAATGCCCGTCCACATGTCGCCAAGACTGTCAAATCTTACCTTGATTCGCAGCAGGTACAGCTTCTTCCTTGGCCTTCATATTCCCCGGATATGTCACCGATTGAACATGTGTGGGATTTCGTTGGGCGGCGTCTCGCTCGTGTTCCTCGTCCTGTTGCTTCGACAGACGAACTTTGATTGCGCATACAAACAATATGGAATACTCTTCTGCAGGCAGTTATTCAAACTTTGTTTCACTCCATGCCGAGTCGTGTAGCAGCTCTTATTTCGGCGTGTTGCGGCCACACAAAATACTAATTTCTATCTCTTTTTATTGTTTGTTTGGTTTGAAAATGTAATCATTTATTGGTACCACTACCACTCAACTGTCTATTAAGTTTCATTCAACCATGATGCTTTTTTCATGGTGTTGCAATTTTCACAAACAAGAGTGTATAAAAGGAAAGTTGAATTTCTCAGAAAGGTAATACGGGAACAGCGTTCTAGCAACAAAATTCAAAAACGGTATGTCGTTGAAGATTGAAATTCGGTACGTGAAGTCCTCAGAGGGTCTTGTTGTGTTTATCTCCTTTTTTTGTGGTAAATCAGTGTTAACTTTCTCTTTACTCATGATTGCTTTGAAATAATGCATGCGTCTGCACGTCGTAACTCAGTAAATGAGAAAATAATAATTCATTAAAACAAATTTATTTATTTATTTTTTATAAAGAAGTTTTTTTTTTCAATTTCGTTTTCAACGCTAAAAGCCTTTCCACTTTCTCTTAGCCGGCCAAAACAAATGCCAAACGATGTTTTCGCCCAAACAATAGCACACTGTTATTTTTCGAAAGTAAGGCAATTTTTTCTCAAATCAAACTAATTAATCGATAAAGTTAAAAATACTCAAATACACTGAAATTTAAACCAGTTCGTCTATATTCCACTGCCATGAGGAAGTCAATGGCCATATCTACAAAATGAATTTTAGATACAATCGAAGAAACGTCTTTTGATTTCCCATACAAACATCAAAGAAATACTGAAATTTAAAGTCGGATCAACGGTTAAGAAAATGCTTCATTTTCAGCGGAAACCAAAGCGCGTTTGCACAAGAACGCTAAAGTAAGAAATGTTACAAAAATACAAAAAAAATTAAAACCAAAAAATTCTCTATACCTACCTTGGTCAGTCCAAACGAAAGTAATAAATTGAACAAGAATGGGAATAATTAATCAACCTTGTTATTCATGTAAAATTCTGCTAAAGTTTAAGAAAAAAGACTTTTTGACGAAGTGTATTTTAAGTATGAGCCAATAAAAAAGCTATAAAATGTACGAAGAAAAAGTATATGAAATTTCATAACGTGAAGAAAATAATTTAATAAAATATGACTCAGATTTTCGATAAAAAAATAATGCTCCTTTTAGTGGAAAAGCCAAATAATTTACGATAGTTTTTTCTACTAACTTTTCCGTAGAAGTAATAATCCCGATTACAATAGATATTAATAAACTTCTTTCACATCCTATCAAGTTTTATTGTCGCAAACATTGACGATGACCTTCGAAGAAGGACCCCGACTCTGTTTGACATTTCTAATATGCATTATGTTATTTAACGTAATAGCAATTCTGAGATGGCTGTAATCGACTGTTTTATGCGTCGTGCATACATTTGTGAATGCATTTACATAAGAAGAGACAAAAATGTCCCTTCATTAACTTGTTTACTTCTCACGGCTCGAATGACATATGATGGCATCCAACTATGTCACCGTCTCTGAATTATTTCCCATACTTTATCTGACCTGTTTTGACTATTATTATTTCCAGAGCGTTGTAATAAAAAGCCTGATTTATATTTCAACTTTTATCAGTCGATGTAAATTCCGTCTAAAAACGGAGGCAGAAAAAAATGTATCGCTTTTTAAAAGATTAAATGCTGTGTAAACTCCATTATTCCTGGAGTGCTATTTAGGTTCGAGATCTACCTACATATTGATTGCAGCAGTTTTGTTTACTTATTTATTCAATTTTGCTTTTTTTTTCTTGCTCTGAGTTTATGCTGGCAAGGTGTTAGTTTAAATTCAGGTCTTGTTAACAGAGCGGTTATATCGGTTTCGAAAACTCATTATTAAAAGCTGTCAAGTGCCAATCAGGGATCGAGGCAACTGGTGGAAAGGATGTAACAATAATTTTTCTTTTCTTTTCTTTTTTTTATGCTCGGGCATTGTCAGCTACTGCATTCGTGAACTGCTTTGAAAGAGCCTTGAGGGTGAGTAGAAAAAATGGGTGTGGGGTCAAATGCAAAATACCAGATGATTGTTAAAAGATACTTTGATAAAAATTTGCCCACTTTGTGTTGTTACTTAATCAGGAATGCCTTATGTCTTAAATATATCTTCGCCTCAGAGCAACAGTAAGACATCTAATCCCGGTAATAACATTAAAATATCCTACTGTTACTCTGAAATTGCCCACTTTGTGTTGTTACTTAATCAGGAATGCCTTATGTCTTAAATATATCGTCGCCTCAGAGCAACAGTAAGACATCTAATCCCAGTAATAACATTAAAATATCCTACTGTTACTCTGAGGCGACGAAATGTTTTCTGATCATTTTCATCTTTGTACGTTAAGCCAACAAGTTTAGTGCAGCTTTCATTCAATCCCGTTGTTGAAAGGGTCCGAAGAATTTTAAAAGCGAATGCTTTGCAAATTTATAAATGTAACGCTTTTGCTTATAAATGCACATAACACGCTCAAAATTTTAATGAAATAAGATGTAAAAGGTGTGCTTTATATTTTATTGCATTTTTATGTGCAATCAGAAACTTGTATTTGGAGCAATCGAGATTGTTCCTTGTTCGCACTTTGCCCAAAGCATGACATTTGGCTCAAATCGATTTACGTTGTGATAGTTGGTAAATACCAGTCATGTGATCATTTTTATATTCATTGAATAACCTCTACAAA